>NC_134813.1:14508309-14515809 GCF_046742065.1 Oratosquilla oratoria
AGAAATCACAAAACACACGTGATGAACTATTTTTGCAGAAACCACATAGAAGTTGAAAAACAGACAAACAAACAGATACCAAACGTTTTCGTCTATTAAGACATTTTCAAAGGTACCTTTGAAAATGTCATAATAGACGAAAACGTTCAGTATCTGTTTTTTCAATTTCCAGGTGGTTTCTATATATATATATATATATATATATATATATATATATATATATATATATATATATATGAAAGTGGCAGTTGCCGACAAGACTGACGAGTTAAACACCATATGAGGACGGAGCCTTTATTTGCACGACGTTTCGCTTATTACAGCTTTTTCATCTGAAAAAGCTGTAATAAGCAAAACGTCGTACAAATAAAGGCTCCGTCCTCATATGGTGTTTAACTCGTCAATCTTATATACATATATATATATATATATATATATATATATATATATATATATATATATATATATATCTTTATTAAACCACAAACAACTTTTAATTCCATGCCATCGCAATCGAGACTGAAGAATCGCTCGATGGAGACATTTTGTTGGAAATTGAAACGTGGACGAGCCGAGGATTCGAACCCAGCTAACCCGTAACAAAGTTACAGTGACTTAAACCAATGCGCTATCAAGAGAGATATAAGTTGAGTACGATTTTCTTATATTTGTATGCTCGAATTACATACATCTACACGAAATATCGCGTTCAACCCACCTCCGCTATGATATTGCATTTAGCTAGTATGTGCACGTGGCATGGAATTAAAAGTTGTTTGTGGTTAAATAAAGATATCAATTGATCGCTGGGAACCATTCAGTGTAGATGTATAATCTATCCCAAGTGCACATACTAGCTAAATGCAATATCATAGCGAAGGTGGGTTGAACGCGATATTTCGTGTACATGTATGTAATTCGAGCATACAAATATAAGAAAATCGTACTCAACTTATATCTCTCTTGATAGCGCATTGGTTTAAGTCACTGTAACTTTGTTACGGGTTAGCTGGGTTCGAATCCTCGGCTCGTCCACGTTTCAATTTCCAACAAAATGTCTCCATCGAGCGATAATTAGTACAGTGTATTTAGTTTGTGAGTTGAATAAAGATGATTGTTGGAGCGTTGTAGTGTTGGCTCGTAGAAGACGATCGTCGGTTGTTGGTGCAGTGACGTGCGGAGCGCGATGCAATGTTGGAGAAGGGAGGTCTTCCAACTCGTGCGATGGTGGAGTAGGGGGTCGTCCGACTCGTCTCGGTGTTGGCGTGGAGATGGCTGGTGTCGTGGATGCTGGAGAATGCCGCGAAGAGGGTTTTCCTTGTAGTAGATGCTGGAGAATGAAGCGAAGCAATGTAACGGTGCTTCGTAGTAGAATGCTGGGTGAAGAGGGATTTGTTCGTAGTGCTTGTATGATAGAGCAAATCAGCAGCAGTGCTTCTTAGAAGGCTACTAGACGATGCAGCTAAGAGGGATTTCCTCGTATTAATTCATGATTTCGCGAAGATCGTAGCGTTGGTAGATGGCTATGTTCAAACGGAGCTACTGTAGTAGAATTGTTGCTTCGGAGGAATGGTAGAGTTGTTGCTTCGGAAATCCCTCGCTGCCGCCAGATGTAGATGTAGAGTTCTATCTACATTACTGGGAGGGACAAAGTCTGAACGGTGTCTTTTCTTTATTAATTCCAGTATTCTTTCTGGTTTCTACACACAATGGAACCTCCGAAGTAACCTTGGGGGGGTTACCAGATTTTATATACATATATACAAATTTACAGTGGTGCCATATGATGATCTATACAAAAAAGTAAGGGTTTTGGTTCAGGGATGATGACGGCGCCAGACAGTCACCCTTCTCATTGTAGTTGAGTAACGCGTCAGGGCGTTTCCCCGAAACGCTGCTGAGGCCTTTTGTTCAAGCGCTAGCGGCTTCTTTTTTCGAGCAGGTGTTGCCTAGGAGCCTGGTTTTCGGGTCACTAGAAATAATTGAATGTACCTTGCTTGAGGACCGGAGGAAAACAATAGGTGACCCCTGGAGAGTTGGTCTGAAAACATTAGATTACTTCTTGCTCCATATGCGTGTGCGCGCGCGTGTGTGCATGCTGGACATCGAAGTGGTAGATAACAATTTTCCTTTATCTTTTTTTCCTATGCGAATGGTGTCCCAAGATTATTGATAGTGCTATTCAATTTTCCTTTCCTTTGACTATACCATTCAGCCTTCATTGAATTGTGGTTCCTCTTTCTCATTGTAGACGTGAATAGTCCTTGTGACTAATGACTCTGCTCTCCTTTTGTTTATACCACACTCCATTCTTCCAGTTTTTCTTCTACCTTTTTATATTTTGAATCAATGACTAACAAAGATGCTTTTGAACCGTGCAAATTCCTTTTGCTTCCACTGGTTTACCAACAGAGCAGATAATGAAGGGAATAGGCTTAGTAGTGAGCACTGAAACATTTAGTTGTTGAGAAGATGAGATAACTTTATGGATAGAGATGAAAAGTGGTAATGGACATGGAACTGTCATTTACAGGCCTTAGGGTCTCCTGCAGTCTCCTCCATTCTTATGCTGTTATGTTCCATGGGACTCTTGCTCATTCCTTCCACCTACTATGCATGAATGCTTCCTATAACTAACGACTGTTCTCGAGATCAGCTAAGATATTCTTTTCATTCTTGTTTACGTTGACGTTTTAATATATAATTTTTTTCTGTCATTAACAATAAAAAAACTACATCATTATATGGAGTCCAACCCCAATCTAACTCATTTCTCAGCATTGTAAGCTCATATACTTAATTATGTCATTGATTCTTCTGTTTACACCCCCTTTAAATTCGCAAGCAGCCCCGTAAAGACCAACACGTTTGTTGCTCTTTGCATTTTTTGTATCACCTCTCCTCATGAGAGTGACTGTAGTCTAGTACCTCGTAGTGTCCTCCACATAATCTCGATCATTAATAGAATACATCTTTCAATAAGAAGAAAATGACGTCATAAATAGGTTACGAAATTTCGCTGTATACTGGAGACTAGTCTTGAGCATCTTGATGATCGGTATACTATAGATGGGTGTAATCTTGTCTTTTTCTCCATGCGTCTATCTGGCACTATGTTTAGGTCCATTGCTTAACACTTTCCACCTCTCGCTTAAACCATAATCAATACCTACACGCCTGCTCGAACAGTCGGGATGTAACTGAACCGCTGGTTTCTTCTCCACTCTCTCTTGCTGTTCCTAAGATATTTGTATAAAAGTCTTACCCTTCTGCTTCCTTTACTCGTATGCCTTAGTGTACACAAACTCATTCATTGTCTTTGCTCTTTATTATTCACTTTTACTTGTGATTTTTCTTCCTCCACATGATTTTTTTTATTTATAAACACATGTATATATATATATATATATATATATATATATATATATATGTGTGTGTGTGTGTGTGTGTGTGTGTGTGTGTGTGTGTGTGTGTGTGTGTGTGTGTGTGTGTGTGTGTGTGTGTGTGTGTGTGTGTGTGTGTGTGTGTGTGTGTGTGTGTGTGTGTGTGTGTGTGTGTGTGTGTGTGTGTGTGTGTGTGTGTGTGTGTGTGTGTGTGTGTGTGTGTTCGTGACCTCCCGTCAGGATTGTGTCATCTAGATCATTGACCTTTCTTTGCGTCTTCTTGCCTAAGGCCTGCCATCCCGTTCACGCTGTGTCTACATACTTCTCTCCGGGTTTTGACTCTATCACTCCTACTGTACGGGTTTCACTCCCATAGTTCACGTAGGTGCTGAAAAATGTTTGGGAAAAGACACAACCTTGCCTGATTCTTTAAGTGACAGGAAACCAGACACTCATCCTCCACACTTGAAAGCACTCTCTCCTAGAGTACAGGTCAAGCATCAGGGTTACTAATCCTCTCAGGAATCTCAGCCCCCATGTCCACACTCTTCTATTATTCTTGTCTTCGTACTCCCATTCCTTCTGTGTCACCGTAAGACTTTCATTCTGTCCGGGTCTCGCTTCCATAACCGCATCCTCCACGGCTTCCAGTTCCATTGTCACATTCTTTCCCGGTCCCCACTCCACACACCCGTCCCCTCCAGTTTCGCCTCCGTATCTTCATCTTTTCTGGCTCTTGACTCCATAACCCCTTTTCATTCCAGATCATTTCCCCATACTTTCCAACAGTCCCGCTACTCTGAATTTTATTTCAAACTTACTAACGTCTCCTCTTGTATACGCATGCCTACATACCCCTCACCTTTCCTTTTCCATTAGATTCAATTCCTATGCCCTTCCCGTCTCTTTGCTAGCCTAGCCTTAGGCCCCATTTACATTGGTACCGCATAGTCAAGGAAAAATGCGCGGTTGTGTGCGAATGCCTCCGTTGACTTACATTGTAATTGAACCGCCTCGGTTGAAACCGCTAGTGGGAACAGGGCCTTAACCTTTCCTCTACCGCTTCCTTTTCAGCCCTGTGTTGCGGAGACCACCAGGTTCCCTGTGATCCTGGTTTTCCACATCCATATTCAATATAGGACTATTGCCTTCCATGGTCATCAACTCTCCCTCTTGACTTCCATGTATGTATTACTCTTATTGCTATTTACCCCGCCCTTCTCATATATACTTCCTCCCCTTTGTTCTCCTCCATTTTTAACCACTTTTTAAGCCCCTTTACTCCAGCTCCATCTCAGCTTTCATCATTCTCTTCCAATTTATTTACTTCTGTTCGCTGCAGTCTCGCATTTCCCCTTGTTCGTTTCCCTCCCACTGAGGATATCCCCTCCTCCTTTCAGACCTGGCTCCTTTTCCACCCTTTTGTCACTAATATCCGAGTAACTCGAGTACTTGTTTCTAGCTCTCTTCATTTCTCTCTTTGATTTCACGTCTTGCATCCTGTCGTCGACACGCGTACCTCCATTTCATTTTCATCACCTGGATAGGTCGTTTGACAGCATGGGGTGGTCTATCCTAAATTTATTTCTCATTGCTGCTCCTGTCGGAACTTGGTCCTTGCTCCCCTCTTTTCTGTTTTCTCATTGTCATATATGTATATGGGGGACGGGGGGTGAGGAAGTATGTATGAGAACAAATTTGACGCAGCCCGAAGGGATTTCTCCCCGTCTTCTCCTTTTCTGTATCGGGGGACGGAGAGAGGGGGTCGCCGAATTTATGAGGCGGCCTTGCTGTGAATGTGCTGTGTCTTGCGACACTGCTTCTGACCCAGGGCAGTGGACAAGATGCAGGGATGACCCGTCACCCAGGAGGTGCCGAGGTGGGAGGGAGGGAGGAGGGTAGAGGGGAGTGGAATGTATGGGGAATGGAATGGGCGGGAGTGGTTTCTATGCCTTTTTGTTTTTGGCTACCCCCCGTGTAAGGGGAAGGGGCATTTGGTAAGTATATATATATATATATATATATATATATATATATATATATATATATATATATATATATATATATATATATATATATATATGTATATATCTTCCCCTTTTGTTACCTTCATCAGTTTCTCGTTTCCTCCTCCTCATAGTTAGCCACTATCTCACTCCCCTCAATCGCTTGAAAAGTTCTCTTATCTTACCATTTCCAGCAGAAATCTATCCCATACAGTTTCCATCTGTTTAAATCCTTTACCCCTCTTGCAAAGTAAGACTGTTTCATAAACCTCAAAAAAGTCACCTTGCACCCTTTTACTTGTTTGATGTACTTTGTAGATTCGTCACAATTCTAAGGTTTGTGATAAAACAGGTCAGAGCATTTCTACTCGCGGCGGGCGTCGGGAGGCCGCAAGCGAGTTGGACCAAGGACATGGTTCGTTAAATTTCACGCTACAAAATCCTCTGTAAGGGGTACCGTCCTAGCCTACTGATAGGCAGAAGTTCGTGACGTAAACCGAACCAACGCGATAGACATGACGAATAATGTTATCTGACATTTCCCATACAAAACCTTAAGAAACGTATCACAAACAATATATTTGTCCACATTTATGCAATCTTGCGTCCATTGTTCTCCATATTGTCCTTCACTATATTTTTCGGCCAACACGAGAAGCAGATGGAAAATATTTCATCACATAGCTTCTCATTTTAGCTTAAGATAACGCGTTGTTTATCTTTCTGCAATTGTTATCACCAAATTTTCCGGTGTGTTGCTTATTTGAACATAAGGAAGGAGGGGACTGCAAGAGACCATAAGGCCTACACCAGGTAGTTCCAAGACCCTTACCACCTCTCATTTCTATCCATCTGGACCACACTACCATATGGCGAGTTATTAATGTTAAGTACATTCATATATAACAAAGATATAAGTATTTTTACAAATACTTTCATTACAGAGGAGACATCACAATACTGGTGTTTCCTTGACACGTGTCGATTCTGGCAAAAAAAAAAAAAAAAAAAAAAAAAAATCATCACGACTAAAAATATTTCTTTATTAAGTGAAATTATTCCCTCCATAATTGTTGAGCTACCTAAGCTGCCTTTTCCTAACAGCGGAAAGAAAACGAGTCATGTTCCAAATAGGCACTTAAACGTGATTAAGTTATCCATTTATATCTTTATAGCAAACGAATTTCTATACTTTTCTCCTTTTTCTCTTTCTCCCCTTTCTCTCTCGTCTCTCTCTCTCTTCTCTCTCTCTCTCTCTCTCTCTCTCTCTCTCTCTCTCTCTCTCTCTCTCTCTCTCTCTCTCTCTCTCTCTCTCTCTCTCTCTCTCTCTCTCTCTCTCTCTCTCTCTCTCTCTCTCTCTCTCTCTCTCTCTCTCTCTCTCTCTCTCACTCTACCTCTCTCTCTCTCTCTCTCTCTCTCTCTCTCTCTCTCTCTCTCTCTCTCTCTCTCTCTCTCTCTCTCTCTCTCTCTCTCTCTCTCTCTCTCTCTCTCTCTCTCTCTCTCTCTCTCTCTCTCTCTCTCTCTCTCTCTCTCTCTCTCTCTCTCTCTATCTATCTCTCTTTCTCTCTCTTTCTTTTTCCTATCTTCCTCCTTCTCCCTTTCTTTCTCTCTTCCCCTTTGTCTCTCTCCCCTTTTCCTTTCCCTCTTCCTCTGCCTCTTCCTCTCCCTCTCTTCCTTTCTTCCCCTCTTCCTCTCTCCCTCTCTTCCTTTCTTCCTCTCTTCCTCTCTACCTCTCTCCCTCTCTTCCTCTCTCCCTCTCTCCCTCTCTTCCTCTCTCCCTGTCTCCCTCTCTCCCTCTCTCCCTCTCTCCCTCTCTCCCTCTCTCCCTCTCTCCCTCTCTCCCTCTCTCCCTCTCTCCCTCTCTCCCTCTCTCCCTCTCTCCCTATCTCCCTCTCTCCCTCTCTTTCTCCCTCCCTTTCTTTCTCCCTCCCTCCCTTCCTCCCTCTCCCTCTCTCCCTTACTCCACTCACTCCCCCCCTCTCTCTCTCTCTCTCTCTCTCTCTTTCTCTCTCTCTCTCTCTCTCCCTAGCTTTTGTCTATTCATCTGCCTTTTTTTCTCCATTTCTCTCCCGTCTTCGATTGTGTAAATGAAAGGTCGTGTCAGGGCTGAT
>NC_134813.1:14518309-14535809 GCF_046742065.1 Oratosquilla oratoria
TTTGCATTTTCCTTCATTTATTCAGTAGCTCGTTCATTGATATTGCTTCACTCATTGAATAACATGTTATCAATTTTCTTTACGCCATCCACAGACACTTCGTCTACTACATATGTCTCCCACCTATTCTATCATACACGAATAATATTCTTATTTTTCTTTAACATATTTAACCGTGCTCATCGTATTAAGACAACAGAGCAAGACTCGCAGTAATGAATTTAAGTTGGACAAATCTAGATTTAAGAAGAAAATAGGCAAGAACTGGTTTACCAAAAGAGTAGTCAACAAATGGAATAGAATTAGTGACCATCTAGCGAGCACTGAAACTATCAGTTGTTTTAAGAAACGAATACACAATTTTATGGATGGGGATGATAGGTGGTAATGGACATGCAACTGTCTAGTGTAGGCCTTACGGTCTCTTACAGTCTCTTTCATTCTAATGTTCTTATGTGCTCAACGAACGTTTGCCTTATTCATTATTCGATTGAATGGCTGTCTTAATTGTGCAATACCTATATCACTGATTACATGTATGATTCATTATATGCATCATTTATCACTTTTATTGGATACCTATGCCACATAATTTTGACATAAGTATCTCGTGAGGTTATCTGAAAACATGATTTAATGTGTACATAGATTTCAACCACAAAAAGCTGCATAAGATTATCATGCACTCCCCTAAACATTATTATGGTTGTTGTTGTCGTTCCCTAGACTGTCTGTCCGAGCAGTCCCGTCTCCCCAAGGAAGGCCACAGCCGAAACTGGGTTTTCCCACAAATCCTTTATAGAGTGTATGTTGTGTTGTTTGCGTGCATGATTGTGTATAATGCAGTCTTCCATTATGTGTTGTATGGTATGGGGTGAAGTGTTACATCCTGGGCAGCTGTTCACAACACGGTCGTCCAGCCTCTTCTGGTAGCTTAGAAGTGCTGGGTGGTGACCGCATCGCACAACAACAACAACAACATTATTATGGTGATTGCACTACATTTTCCTACGTCATTCTCCCAACGTCATTCTTAAACCGATCTCTGTTCTTCTAGAATCAGTGTTTCACATCCGGGGGTCCGCGGATTCTAAGAGGGGGATTATACGGTCTAACGGTACGTCGAACGCGGTTCGACAGACACGTGTTTAAAGTGATGAGTGAACGTGTGAACGGGGTATTTGGGGTTTAACCAACGTGTTCGACAACCAAATACCCCGTTCACACGTTCACACATCATTTTAAACACGTGTCTGTCGAACCGCGTTCGACGAACCGTTGGACCATGTAAATCCCCTCTTAGGCAGCCGCGGAAGCCTACCAAGAGGTCCCCAGGACGAGAACTTCAACATGCTGCAGTTCATCCAACCATGGCTCATTTTTATGATTACTTAATTTTCCCTCACTCTTTTTATTTTTTTCTAGTTTTTCCTTCGCTTGTAGCGTCTCTCACAAAGTGGAGATGATTTGTGAAATATAATATTTCTATCACTAAATGCTTAGAGAAAGCCACAATGTCCCATTTAAGTCCTTATCAAGGGGTCCCCTTAATATACAGGTCGATGTAAGTGGTACACAAGCTTGACATGTTGAGGAACTGTATTCTGGAAGGATCACTACAGAGCACTTGACCTCTGACTTTTTTTTTTTATTGGATCTGACTATCACTAAATGCTTAGAGAAAGTGACAATGTCCTATCTAATTCCGTATCAAGGGGTCCCCTGAATAAATAGGTCGATGTAACGGGTCCACAAGCTTGACATGTTGAGAAACTGTATTCTGGAAGGATCACTACAGAGCACTTGACCTCTGACCTTTTTTATTGGATCTGACTGGGAGAGATAACACATGATGTCAGTCAATACCATTTACCAAACACGCAGACCATTTTCTTCTTCTTCTAAAACGGTCCCTACATGATCAATATTATTGCGCAATATTCCGTATTGTGCAATATTATTGACGGTGTAGTGATACTATTGAATGACATAAGATAATGAAGACATCAAATGTACGGGACAAACACGTATGCCTCTTCAATACCATCCCCACATCATCATTGATATTTTGCAGTACGGAATATTGCGCAATAATATTGATCGTGTAAAGCCCGGTTAAGGGAATAACTAAGTAAGAGCATACACCTACCACACACATACCCAAATCCCATTCATCACACCTCTCTTCTTTCCCCTCGTGTATAAAGCATCCCTGTCCTTCGCCACATAACTCGAGTCAAGGGTAAGGCAGTGAGACAAAGCTCCTTCAGTGTAAGGTTCGACAACCATAGCTAGTTAATCCCCATTGCTTGATTATATGGTGCCCCTCCTCACATCATCAACTAAAAGAAATAAATGAAAATAAAATTAAATAAATAAATAAATAAATAAATAGATAGATAAATAAATAAATAAATAAATAAATAAATAAATAAATAAATAAATAAATAAATAAATAAATAAATGAATAAATGAATAAATGAATAAATGAATAAATGAATAAATGAATAAATGAATAAATGAATAAATGAATAAATGAATAAATGAATAAATGAATAAATGAATAAATGAATAAATGAATAAATGAATAAATGAATAAATAAATAAATAAATAGATAGATAAATAAGTAAATAAATAAATATGAAAAATAGACATATAAAGATAAAAATAAACAAACAAAATAAAATAAATCAATCAATCAAAAAGAAATAAAAAGTAAACAAATGAAATACATAAAGTAAAATAGATAAATCAAATAGCAGCACAAGCAAGATCATCCATTTACAACTACTTGCAATCTAAGTCAGGAAAAACACCATATAAGGACGAAGTCTTTATTGACACAACATTCTGTTCATTCGAGGTTCATCAAATGAGTTTTATCGCGTTAACAAAACAATGTGGCTTCGTCCTTCGTCCTGACATGTTGTATTTCCTGGCCGAGCAGGTTAGTGCGTCGCCACTTGCGGCGGAGGTTGAGATAGCAGCAGTGCGGACTCTGCCGCTAGCGAGTTGAACCAAGGGCTTGGGTTATAAATTCCATTCTACCAAGTTCTTTGTAAAGGGTCACTGTCCTAGCTCCTGATGGGAGGAACTCGCGACGTTAAACCAGAGAAATTAACGGCGTTAAACCGAACCAACCATTTTCAGCATTTACCTCTCTACTTCCAGTTCACTCCTATCTTTTGCATGTTTTCTTTCTCGCTCGACAGACATTCATCTTGCACCCAATGTCCTCTTTACCACGCCCATTCACTTTACCAAAACGTTCCATTCACTTTCTCTCCATCTTCTGCTTTCTAATATTTTTCGTAGTCTTTCCTTATCACTGCTTTCCATATGTTCAAAGCAAGCCAGCACCCTCTGATTTAACCCATACAACAGTTCTCTTTCCACCACCGTTCTGTATTTCATTTTCCACATTTTTTTCTCTAGCCATCATTGTAACATTTCAGCTTATAAGCTTTCAGTTTCATTCTTTTGACTCTCTCAAACCCCAAGTTTCTTTTACATGTAGTGCCGTGGATACTACATGGAGACTTATACAAGGGTCTTTTTGCATTCATCTCCAGAAACCTGTTAGTCATAACACATTCTCATTGGCATTTTCTTAACTCCTGGACTGTACATTTATCCTCCACATCAACACTTCTCCCTCCCTGCACTCCTTCATATGACCCAAAAATTTTCCAACTCTCCAAATCTTCCAGACTATCACCTTTCAAATTTATCTCCAAACTGCCACCATCATCACTTTTGTACATTTCATCATCTTACCTTCGCCACATTTACTCTCAGTATTTTTTTAGATTTCTTGGTCATCTGTTTAAATTTAATTATTAAAAATTCTCCACCAACAATTTCAGCTTTATCTCAGCATCAGCCACATGCTTAGTGTCTTCTTACTTTCGCCACATTTACTCTCAGCTTTTGTAGATTTCTTGGTCAGCTGTTTAAATCTAATCATTAAAAATTCTCCACTAACTGTTTCAGCTTTATCTCAGCATCAGTCACATACTTAGTGTCTTCTGCAAACAACGGCTGGCTCACCTCCCAATTTCCTCCTAATTCACTCCTCTCTGCCTAACGCTTTCACGTTTACCTCTTTTTCATCCCAGACTATCACCTTTCAAATTTATCTCCAAACTGCCACCATCATCACTTTTGTACATTTCATCATCTTACTTTCGCTACATTTACTCTCAGCTTTTTTCAGATTTCTTGATCAGCTGTTTAAAATTAATCATTAAAAATTCTCCACCAACTGTTTCAGCTTTATCTCAGCATCAGCCACATGCTTAGTGTCTTCTTACTTTCGCCACATTTACTCTCAGCTTTTGTAGATTTCTTGGTCAGCTGTTTAAATTAAATCATTAAAAATTCTCCACTAACTGTTTCAGCTTTATCTCAGCATCAGCCACATACTTAGTGTCTTCTGCAAACAACGGCTGGCTCACCTCCCAATTTCCTTCTAATTCACTTCCTTCTGCCTAACGCTTTCACGTTTACCTCTGTTTTATCCCATTCACGTTTAGCAATCTAGGTGGCATTACGGGTCTAATTAAATCAAAGCAGAATGTCTTAATAAAGAGTAGAAAATGAGCGAGGTGTTTGTTAGCTATTTTCTCTCGGTATTTATAAAAGAGAAGTTAGATATGATACCTGATTACAACTCGATCTTCCGTGGGAAGAGAGAAGATAGGTATGAAAAGTGGTAAGGGATATGGAACTACCTAGTGTAGACCTTATCCCTGACCTTTATCTCAACCTATTCATTTTCTCTATTTTCAACCTTCAGCCCAATACAATAGAGTCCTCTAGACGTCGCGGCGTGAAAATATTCAAATCATTTAAAATAATCAAAAGTAATTATTTAACATCCTTCTATGTTACAGCTGGATATCCCCAAAGAGTTCTATTCACTTGGAAAAAGTAATTTCCTCAGGGATGAAATATTTCTGTTACTTTGATTCTGTCAGTTCCTATTACAGTACTCCAGTTCGGAGGGTAAGCTCGAAACAAATAGAATTGTCCGTTTCTTTGACAGAAGATATTGATCAGATATGGCTGGGGATTATAGGAGCCAACTTCACTGAATATATCGCCTTTGTCTATATTCAGTTAAAAAAAATCCTTAGTGCTTACCACTTTTTCGTCTTTCTGGACGTGATTGAATTCCTTCATATAATTTTCTAATAGAATACCTCATCACCTTCATTTAATCAATAGATCTCGTATTCGCTTTCCGTTTTCTTCGCTTCTCAAAAACAAACGACTCACTTCTCTTATCTTTCCCTTTCTTCAGCTTTATCTCTTATGCACGGCTATCGCGTTAATTCATTCCACTTAATCAAGACTTTATTTTACTTTATGTATATTTCTTTCCTGAATCTATTTTACTTTTCTTTTTTTTCTCCTCCTGCGTTTTTCTGTTGTGTATCTTTGAGTGTGTGTTTTTCTAGTTAATTACACCTTGATCTCTTCTCATAATTTTCTCTTTTATTTTTTTACCCGTATTGTATTTGTAACACATTTCCTCTTTTTATATGATTTTTTAGTTCATGCCATTTTTCGTCTTTATTTCACTTATTTTATGATCTGATGTAATCAAATTATCCTTTGCTTCTTTTATTTCATTTTATCGCGGAATATTGTTTCATCTAATTTTCTGTACCACTATTTCTTTCTCTCAATCATTTACCCTTCCATTTTTTATTTCTTATATCTACTTGGCCTCACCTTCACAAAGTATACGTATCTGTTTTCAATCTACACATATCCATTTCCTTTTTTTCACCCTATTCATTTTTTTTTTAAACTTGCGGAGGATGTTTTATTTAACTTTTTGGGTGAATAAACACTAATCATCCCCCACGGAAAAAGTAATGGCCCCTTCGTTTTCATGCATAATGGTGCAGAGAAGACTATTTCCTCCTTTTTTATCATAATGATATCCTTTTCTTACTCAAATTTCAGTATTATTCAGGTCATAATAAGTGTGGTAACGAATAAAACAAAGAATTGACAGTTGCCCACAAGTCTTTTGAAATAAACATATGTAAACGGAGCTTTTATTAGTGAGACGTTTCGTTTTTACGGCTCTATCAAGTACATTATGTACTTAATAAAGCTGTAATAAACGAAACGTCGTACTGGTAAAGAATACGTTCCCACATGGCGTTTCTTCTTTTTTTAATATATATATATATATTCAAAATGGAGAGTGACCTAAAAAAGGGACTCCAAATCGTGACAGATTTGGTTAAAAAAAAAATCCTTAAAACAGGCTATTCAATGATACCCACGATAGTGAAAAGACAGACAAGAATGACATATTTATCTCTGGAAAGATGAAGAGTGCGGGGAGATGTAATAGAGATATTCAAATGGGTCAAGGGCTTTAAAAAGGGTAACGCAGACAAGGTCATCATATCAAGACAGCAGGGCAGGACTCGTAGTAATGAATTTAAATTTGACAAATGGATATTTAAAAACGAAATAGGCAAGACCTGGTTTACTTATAGAGTGATTAACGAATGGGATAGAAACCATTAAGTAACCGCTGAAATTATTAGTTGTTTTAAAAAGATAGATAAATTTCTGCATGGCGAAGATGGTAATGGGCATAGAACTGTCTAGTGTAGGCCTAATGGTCTCTTGCAGTCTTCTTTATTCTTATGTTCTTATGTTTTTGACAGTCTATGCTATGTAAGTATCCAAAGGCAAGTATGAAAACATAGTCTTGTTGACTTTATTCTTGTATATTATTTTGTGCTTGGGTTCTATGAATCTATTGTACTACAGGATCGTCAAAGACCAGTATGTTAAAACTGAGGTTTCTTTACCTACTTTCTGGAATATAATCTTTATGCTTGGACCTTTCTTTTTCCTCTCTTTTTTCTGTGACTACAAGTCTTCGCTGCAACTCATTACCTCCTCCGCCTCCCCACGCCCCCAGGCCAAGACGACCTTCATTTATCCTTCTTGTCCTCAACCACCTCCTTTCTTACTGTTCTCACGCTTTATTCTCCTCGTTATTCTCCCCCATATTCTCTTGTCACCTTATCATTCTCAACCTTTTAATTTTCTTCCACTTTCATCGCCTGTACAGGACCAAAGACTTTCCTCTTCAAATGTATATCCTCTTTTTTTTTTTTTATTCTCTATCTTTTAGCCCTCCTCTTTTTATCCTTATCATCTACTTTTTTCCTTTGTATTCTCATTTTACTTTTAAATTATTTCCTTTCCCTTTCTCTTCATTCACATTTATTCCCTTTGTCTTTTGTTCACCACATTTCCGTTCTCTATCTCCATCATTTAGATTTTGTTACAATATTCCCCTTTCAGGCCTTTTCGTACCTCTTCCTTTATACTCCATAATTTTTCTTCTCTCTTCGTAATTCTTCCTCGGCACCTTTTCGGGGCTCCACTTTCCGTCTTTTATCGCACAGGCAGCAGTCAGGAGGTGCGGCATTGAGAAATAAGGCAATCTAAAGATGGGCCGGGGAAATAGGGCCAAGAAGACGCATCTACGTCACTGTATTACAGTACTAAGATTCGTCTTCGATATTAGGAAGTAGATAACCGCACCTAGTTAGATTTTGTTTTATATATACCTTAAAGTATAATTCTTTAAAGTAGTAATTTATCATGAAGAAACTGGTAATATATAAACCAAGGTGAAGGTATAAGAAAACAACATATATTTTACAGAATTTTTTTCAAATCAAAGAAAGTAAAGTCTGCAGTCCATGCACAATTAAATGGAAAATTCACTAGGTTCGTAAGTACATTACTGTAAATAAAAGTTGGATCAAACATAAATCATATATGTAAAAATAGCAATTCAAGTCCTTACTAGTTATCCAGATGGCATGTTTTTGCCAAACGCACGACTTGCTTACTTTAGATAAGAAAACTATCCATACACCACCCAGTACTTACCCCCCTCCTACCTAACCTTATTAGCGCCACCAAATGTGGGGTTAACCCGAAAGCAGGTCAGGATAATAAAGTATTCAAGCAGACTGTAACATGACGAAGTTACGCAATAAATAATCTAAGTATTCTCCGTCGTATTCAAACGTTATTTTGGTAAAAATTGTGTTATGCATACAAACATACATACATACATACATACATACATACATACATACATACATACATACATACATACATACATACATACATACATACATACATACATACATACATACATACATACATACATACATGCATACATACATACATACATACATACATACATACATACATACATACATACATACATACATACATACATACATACATACATACATACATACATACATACATACATACATACATACATACATACATACATACATACATACATACATACATACATACATACATACATACATACTTACATACTTACATACACCAAAGCCTTTTTTCGCCTTACGAGAGGGGTGGGAAAAAAAATCCCACCTATTTCATCCCCACACCCTCCACTCCCATTCACTACTCCTCCCTCCCTTTTTTCTTGGCTCCTCCTGGATGAAGTCCCACCTTTACCACCACTAACTCTCTTAGTTTCTGATTCTGACACAGGCTCTACTACTCTCATAAAAAACTCTTGACGGCTCTTAACACCTATACTCCTTTCCCATATATCTGCAATACCTCCCACAGTGCATTCCTGTTTACCCTGTCATAAACCTTTTCCAAGTCCATAAAGACTCAAAAGCATCCTTGCCTTTTCCTAAAGCTTTCTAACATATCTGTCTTAACACAAAAATCTGATCCACCTAACCTTTACCTGTCCTAAACCCACGCTGTTCCTTACCAATTACTCCCTCTATTCCTCTCTTAATCTTCTAAATCAAAAACTTCCCATAAGCCTTCCCAACTACACTTAACAAACTGATCTTTCTCTTTAACAAACATTTGATATTCATATGTATTTTTAATGACTATTTTGTTCTTCATTGTTACAGATGTAATTCCTGAGGATGTCCCCGTGAGGACGAAACGTCAAAATAATGTATGGCTACAATAGGTGATCTGGTGTTTGTTCATTTCTCTAATGAAGAAATTTAGTTAGAGCATTAGAGAACTTAAGAAAATTAATAACTGCAATAATACTATCGTATTTAATTCTACGCGCATTCAAGATAATCTGCTTCTTTACATCTACAATCTATATATATACTCGTGTGGGTATACGGTTATATATATATACATATATATATATATATATACATATGTATGTATATATATATATATATATATATATATATATATATATATATATGTATATGATATATGCAAGGTAACCACTATGAAAAGAAAAGACCGGAACAAAGCGTTTTCATGTTTTGTATCTTCAGTGCAGAAATACATAGCCTCTTCAATACAAGTCAAATATTCACGCGCACATCAGGGTGCCTGGTGTATGATGTCGCATCACAATGCACGCAATACAAACTATAAGGTTACTGCTGTTATACTCGTCCTACTTGGCCCTGAATAAATATAACGTCACAGAAAACGTGATCAAGCCTGTTCACAGAATACTGGGGTCACTCAGCTACAATTACAAAATGAATATGATCAGGAAACCGGCACCTGCATCCTCGTATACTCCACTTGTGGCTCATGACGCATACATAGGCGTAATTGTATTCAAGAGATTAGAGAGTAAAAACATAATATACAGTTGGGAAAGGGGGAACGTGGACTCAAGGTATCCATGTATTAACGGTGGGAGAAGATAGTGACCAAATATCATAGTAACAAAATATCATAGGAATATGTTAAGCTCTCCGTGGGTAGAAGGTGAAAATCGGATGATTCTGATCTACACCATGTACCCATGGAGATCTTCCCACATTCCTATATTTTGTCACTATGATATTTGGTCACTACCTCTTCCCACCGTTGACGCATGGATCCCTTGTGACCACGTTCCCCTTTTCCCTAGTGTATATTATGTTTGAGTAACTCTCACTAACCATCACTGACCATGCACGTGATACATACACATGCGAGATGGTACTCGTCTTTAGCAAGACCTCCAATATTGCAGACCTCACAATTTCCCAATCACAAAACTCTTGATTCAAGGAACGCTAACAACAACATGACGCTATCGCATCGTCACCCAACACGGAAATACCTAATGTCACCAGACAAGTCCATTAACCTTTTCTTATACCTACCCCAATTACATTATTGTAACTTCAATATATGCACCATATCTAGCCACACCCACCAATAATATAACTAAACCACATACAATTTAAGTAACACCCGTATAATGTATATCTTATAACATCCGTTTCCCATGTAACAACCTACACCAAACATGCTAAACAAGCATGTAAGGAGGCGACTGTGATTGATAAAAAGAGGAGGTAGGGAGACGCTCTCCCGTATCTTATCAGGGGAGATATTTCCCGAGTGTAAATAATCTTAAGACCTGCCAAACGAATCTGGGTGTAATACATGAAAGTGCTTGTCTCCTGTCATTTGTTTGAATAGTGGTTGCCTTGTATCTGGAGAACACACGTCTCTAGTATTTTCATTGCATGTATATATATATATATATATATATATATATATACATATATATGTATATATACTTATATACATATACATACATATACATAAATATATATATATATATATTTATATATACATATATTTATATATATGTATATATACATATATATATATATGTATATATATATATATACAGTATATATATATATGTATATATATATGTATATATATATATAAAATATATGTATATATATGCAAACTAACCACAGGAGAAGGGAAAGTTGTAGACAGTAAGTACTTTCGTATATTTTATCTTCAAACTAAATGACAGATACAGAGTTAGTTTTAAATGTATCAGGTGGCAACCATAGGGGGGGGGGGTTAGACAACACAATGTGAGGAGCGGCGATGACCTTATCCCTATCGACCTGACCAACACATAAGGCTCAATCTGGTGGAAGGATCTTGGTGACCATTTGGGTTACCAATTTATCATGTTTAGAATGACCATAGCTTAAGTTTATATTTTTATCAAACGTGCCTGATATTAAGCAGGATACTATTATATTTCTTTCTTATAGATTTTTTCCTTTGGCTAATATTGTTGCCTTAGGCCAATCAATATGATTGTTGTATAATGCTCTATGTTGGAATAACGCATTATTTTTCTGGGCAGATCTCACACTATATTTATGTTGGGAAATCCTTGTTTTTTAGTTTTTCCCAGTTTGTCCAATATAAAATTTGTATTTTATTTGATACTTATATTATCATATTTTTTATTTATTTATTTATTTTTTATTATTAGGATTTTTTTTCTTCGCATCCGACCTAGATATGGACCAAAAGGTCTCCTGTCGGCATGCTCCGCCTTTGTAATCCTTTGTAAGGAATTTTATAGACCACACCGTTGTTGTTAGGAGGGCTGTTCTTAATTAAAAAATTCTCAATGGTTTGGTCATATTTAAAAGCTACTTTGATATCCAATTTTTTGAGTAGGTTAACAATACTAAGAAAATTTTCATGAAAAGGAAGAACAAGTGTATTAAGTTGTTTATGGTTTCTTTGTTCTTGATTGCAATTTTTGTAAAAGCGTTTCTTGGTGGTATTGTGGCATTGATTGAGAATATAAGTGGAATATTTTAACTTTCTCCCAATATTCCGGTTAGTTCTAAATTCATTATCAATAAATTCAGGATCTGAAATCCTGTAAGCTCTCAAGTACATGGAAATAAAAACTGATCTTTTTACATTGATGTGGTGATTGGAATAAAAATTAACATAGGAAAGCATATAGAAATTGGATATCAAAGTAGCTATTGAATATGGCCACACCATTGAGAAATCTTTAATCAAGAACAGCCCTCCTAACAACAACGGTGTGGTCTATAAAATTCCTTGCCAAGATTGTAATAAGAACGAAGGAGACTGGGAGAGACCATAAGGCTTACTCTAGTCAGTTCCATGATAATACCTACACTAGGCATTTCCATATATACAGATCTCATGTACTTTTTCACAGGTCAGCTGACAGCCTACTTGTGACTAAGTCAAAGCGTCAAATAATATCTAAAAGAAGAAGAAAAAAATCTTTGTCGACTTCCAGAAGCTGATAGTGCGTTTTGGATTTCAGTTTTAACTATCTATTCAATCAAATCGTTCAGAAACAGATTGAGAGAGAATAAAGGAAATATCTTTGGTGACTTTTATATGCCCCTAGACTAGTCATTCTCAATGGGGACGATTTTTTAGCTTAGGGGGCGAAAAACAAAATGAATATATGCATTCGAGGAGACATCAGACTGAAACTGACAAATTTTAAGACTAATATAAGAGATCTAGCAGCGAAGCACCAGGCGGCCCAAGGATCTCATTAAAACACAACGTGTGTAAAACATTTTAAATTAGTTGCTTATTATTGTTGCAATAATTTTTATAATTATTTTCCAATTAAGGGGGGGATCCTTTTTTTTTCAATTGAAAAAGGGGCGGATATGGCTAAAAAGGTTGAAAAACCCTGCCCTAGAGCATTGGACTAACGAGCATAAGAACATAAGAATAAAGGAAACTGCAAGACACTTTAAGGCCTAAACTAGGCTATTGCATGTCCGTTACCACCTATCATGTATATACATAAAGTTATCTAATCACTCTCTTAAAACAGCCAATTGTTTCAATGCTCACTACATCGTTACTAAGTCTATTCCATTCGTTAACCACGCTGTTGGTAAACCTGTTCATATCAATTTCCTTCTAAAATCTAAATGGAATCGTCCAGCAACAGGAAAAAAATCCAATCTTATCACTTTCCTATCGTACGAAATTGCAATTCAATTTCGAGTGCCTCTCAGTTTTTGTCATTCGACTTTACTCTCCTAGCACACAGGGCAAAGTGAACTGCATCCGTCACGACCTGCTGTCCCCTTGCGTAGGTTCCTCATATTTAGTCTACATGGAGAATACTTCTTATGGACAGAAGTCCAACAGGATCCAGTTGAAATGAACACAGTTGGTCTCCCGTCTAGGCTTCAAAGGAACGCTTGCGTAGGTTCCTCATATTTAGTCTACAGGGAGAATACTTCTTATGGACAGAAGTCCAACAGGATCCAGTTGAAATGAACACAGTTGGTCTCCCGTCTCGGCTTCAAAGGGACGTCGTAATTAAAGTAATCAGGAGAGGTCAAAGAGAGGAAGGACGAGGCAAGAACAGGGCTGGAGACGATGCAAATGAAATCTCAAGTCTGTAGCTAGAACCATTTCACTGGTGACTTAATAATATCAAACTAATAAAGGCGAAATCCTGTATGGACAAATAGTAAAGTAGAAAAAGAAGAGAAGGGGAAGGGGGAAGAGAAATAGTTATAAGAATAAGAAGAAGAATAGGGAAAAGGGGAAGAGGAGGAAGAGGAATAAGAAGAGGAGGAGGAAGAGGGAGAAAGAGGAAGAAAAAGAGAAAGAGGTATAAGAAGAGAACGAAGAGAAAGAGAAAAGAAAAATGGCAAAGGAAAATTAAAGATTATTAGGAGGAAGAAAAATAGGAAGAAAAATAGTATTACGACAGGTCTATTATCCTTCGGTACATTATCATTCCAAAGAAGAGTCAAACATTTGTCAAAAAAGAGGTTTATAAAATAGGTCGTGCACGATTAATATTATTGCGCAATATTCCGTATTATACAATATTACTGATAGTGTAGGGACCATACTGAAGACCGTCGACATGTCTGGCAAGAGCGATGAGCCACAATTCATTTGTTTTATTCATCAATACCATCACTACACCGCCAATAATATTGTACAATACGGAATATTGCGCAATAATATTGACCATGAAAACCCGCTTAACTTAGTAGAAAGGAGGGATAGTAGAATCTTCAAATTGAAAGCTTTCTTTTTTTGACATGAGGTTAGTCATTAACCATAAAAAAAAAAAAAAAAAAAAATCCATGGCTCACTGAACTCTTAGAAATATTCTCTCCATAAAATGTATGGAGTCAATAACCCAAGACGAAGAGGAAAGGTAAGAGGGAAAGGAAAGAGGCAAACGAAGAGGAAAGGTAAGAGGGAAAGGCAAGAGGCAAACGAAGAGGAAGAGGAAATGAAAATGAAAAGGAGAATGAAGAGGGAGAGAACGTGAAAGAGGAAGAGGTAAAGGAGATATTTATAGAATTTTGAAGGGAGGAGGGATTGTGGAAGTTAACTGTTATTATTTTTCCCCCCAGTGGAGATTAATCTTCAGTCAAGTTATAAAAAGTTTAGTGATTCTGGTATCTATAAAAATGTGACTAAAATCCTAAAGATATTGACTTCTTAAAAATCAAACAATCAATGGTCCATACGAGGAGGAAAAGGAAAAGAAAGAAGCAGACGGAGAGGAAGACGAAAGGGAAGTAGAAGAAGAGGGAGTGGAAGAGGATGAGGAAGAGAATAAGGATGAGTATGAAGAAGGGGAAGAGAAAGAAGGAGAAGAAGAGAAAGACGAAAGGGAGGTAGAAGAGGAGGAAGTGGAAGAGGATGAGGAAGAGAATAAGGATGAGTATGAAGAAGGGGAAAAGGAAAAATAAAAGAGAAAGAGGATAAGGATAAGGAATAGGAAGAGGAAAAGAGAAAGAGGATGAAGATGAGGAAGAACAGGAGGAAAAAAGAAGAGAAAAGGAAGAGGATGAGGACGAAGATAAGGAAGAGGAAGAGGATAAACAAGATGCAGATGTACTCTTTGATAATAATGTAGTCATGGTCACTCGAAACAGGGAAGTGGCAGGATACTTTAGCAAAATAAAATTGTAGGAAAAACAGTCTACGGTCATTGCAACCGTCAGTATATTAGGAAAGGATTCCACCAAACTCCATTTCGTCCAGTATGGAAACCTGTCCCCTTTCCCCCTCCCCAGGAATAAAGAAATTGAATTATCTCTTAAGCCTCTGAATTTGCATTATCTGCATTTGAATTAACATATCTAATTCCAGAATTGGGTAAGATATTAATCAGTTGGACGCCTGTTTTCCAACTACGCGCTTGGTGCTACGAATTGCGTATTTACTGGGGTACAGGATATACGCCTCTGAATTTAGAATAGGCACTTTCTACCCGTATGTACGTTGCAATAGGAAGCCAGAGGGAGGCCTGTATATGTATATGTATATGTATATGTATAAAGAGGCCTGCATATGTATACATATGGTATTGTACTGGTGGAAACTATAACATGATACAAGTCAACACATATCATATCTCTATCACAGTATCGGTTCTCTGAAAATAGCGTAAGAGCCAGGGATCGTAAAAAGAGGAAAAGGAAGAGGAAGAGGGAAGGAAAGAGGAGGAGGACGAAGAGGAGAACGAAAAGAAAAAATATGAAAATGAAGAGGGAAAGGGAGGAAGAAGAAGAAGAAGACAAGGAAGATGAAAAGAAGAGGAGAATAAAGGGGAAGGACAAAAGGAAGAGAAAGATAAAAGTGGAGAAATAGAAAAAAAACGAAAAAAGAGGTAGAGGAAGAAGAAGAGGAAGAGGAGGAGGAAACAAAGAAATAGGAGGCAAAAAGGAAAGTGGAAAAGAAGATGAATTGAAAAGGATAAAGAAGATAAGAAAATGTTAAGATAAAAAAATAAAGGATTAGAAACATAAATAGGAAGAGAACAATTTTGTGAGAGAAAATTCTGAAGTGGAAAAAAAAACGAAGACACTAAGGTTTAGGACTCGAATTATGATTAGGAGGAGAAAGAGGAGCCGGAAGGAGAAGGAAGAGGAGGAGGGGAATGACGAGGGAGAACAGAAGAATAAGGGAGTGAGGAGGAGGAAGAGAAAGAGGAGGGAGGGAGGGAGGGAGGTGGGGACATGATAGAAAGAAAAAGAGAAAATAATGAGAAGTGGGCGAAATAATAGAAGGAAAAGATGGAGAAGCAGGAGAAAAAGAACATGAAGGAGGAGGAAGAAGAGGAGGGGAAGAAGATAAAGAAGGGGAAGAAGAAGGAAGAGGAGGAAAAGAAGATGAAGAAACAGGAGAAGAAGAAGAAGAAGGAGGAGGAAGAAGAGGAAGGAAAAAATATAAAGAAGGGGGAAGAAGAGAGAAGAGGAGGAAAAGAAGATGAAGAAACAGAAGAGGAATAAGAAAGAGGAGGAAAAATGGAGAATCAGGAGAAGAAAAATAAAAAGGAGGAGGAGGAGAAGGAGGAGGAAGAGAAGTGAAAGAAGATGAAGAAGTAGGAGAATAAGAATAAGAAGGAAAAGACGGAAAAGGATAAGGTGGTGGAGGAGAAGAAGGAGGACAAAGAGGTTAAGGAAGACAGGGAGGAGAAAAACGGAGTAAATAGAGGAAGGTGAAGGATAGGAGGAGGAAGAGAAGAAGAACAGGAGAATGAGGTGGAAGAGTAGGAGACGAAGAGGAAGATATTGTACAGAAATAGGGCCAGGAGTAGGAGAAAGAACATAACACAAGAATGAAGGAAGCTGCAAGAGACCATATGGCCTACACTAGGCAGTATAGGAGAACGAGATGTAGGTGAAGAAATGGAACAGGAATAAAAAAAAGAGGACTGAGAAGATAAGGAGGAGTAAAGAGAGGAAGAGGACAAGACGTTGGAGAAGGAAAAAATAATATGGAGGAAGATAAGAGAGAGTGGAAGAAGAGGAGGAAGGAGGAGAAAAGGGTAGAAGGAGGAGGAGAAGGAGGAGGAGGAAGAGGAGGAGGAGGAAGAGGAGTTGTAGGAGGAGGAGGAGGAGGAGGAGGAAGAGGAGGAGGAGGAGGAGGAGGAAGAGGGAGAAAAGGGTAGAAGGAGGAGAAGAAGGGTAGGGGGAGTAGACGGAGGAGGAAGAAGGGGAGGAGGAGGAGAAATAGGAACAGAGGGAGAAGAGGGTGGAAGAAGAGGAGGAAGTGAGAGAAAGGTGGAAGGAGAAGGAGGAGGAAGAGGGGAAGAAGGGTAGAAGGAGGAGGAGGAAGAAAAGGGAGAGTAGAGTAGAAGGAGGAGGAGGAAGAGGGAGAGTAGAGTAGAAGGAGGAGGAAGAGGAAGAGGGAGAGTAGAGTAGTAGAAGGAGGAGATGAACGGTAGGAGGGGAAAAACGAGGAAAAAGAAGAGGAGGATGAGAAGGAGAAAGAGGATTAGGAGAAGTAATGAATGAAGTAAAGGTATTATCTGAGATACTGGTGTGTTGTGTTTTTCTTTATCCAATAGGATCTTTAGAAGGAATCTGAAATCAACTGCACTGATCACAATAGAATTTGTTTTCCTTTGGAGAGAAATTGAGGGAAAAATCAACAGATTCAATTAACTCGTTCAGTCAACGGATTCTCCTTCATCGGGCTAAGACTCTTTGATATTAGTTAGAACAGATTTTATAAACTAGCTACAGTGTCAGCTAGGTAAACACACACACACACACACACACACACACACACACACACACACACACACACACACACACACACACACACACACACACACACACACACACACAC
>NC_134813.1:14543309-14548309 GCF_046742065.1 Oratosquilla oratoria
TGATCAAACCTCCGGGGTATTTCAGCTTCCTAAAGGTATTCTTGATGTAAGTAAGTTCATCCTCTAGGAGTTCTTCACTGCAGATACGAAAAGCTCTGAGAAAGAAACCTATTAGAACACCCGTTTTAACACGTCTGCTGTGTGCTGAAAAATAATGGACAAAGTCGTCCCTATTGGTGGGTTTCCTGTACACCGAGAAACTTACCTGTTGAGAACCTCTGTGTATCAACGTGTCTAAAAATGGTAATTTACACTCTTTTTCTAGTTCAACTGTGAATTGAATGTCTTTATTCACAACGTTGAGTCTTCTCAACTTATTTTCTATATTAGTTCCTTTTGGCATCACCACGATTATGTCATCCACGTACCTTAACCAAGTGGTACCTCTTCCCATGATGTCGATGTATTTGTCCATTTCTAATACTTCCATGAATAAACATGCCATGACAGCAGATAATGGACTCCCCATTGCGAGACCTCTAATCTGTTTAAATTCAATGTTGTTAAACATAAAATATCCAAATTTGACACACATGGGATTTGAGAAGAAAATGAGAAAAACTGTGGAAGCTGCACATATCGCCACCAACAAGAACAACAACGACAGAGACGGATTTAAATGCCTCTCGAAAGCAGCAAGTGTCCTAATAATTAAATCGTTAGCCAAAGGGAAAACATGACGCTCATACCTTGGCGGGTTCCCTTTCACTACGAATATAAGAATTGTGATCCGTCTGTAATGCTGTAGTCCTCTGAAGAAGACCAAGTTGGTCGCAACGTTAGGGCAATAAACTCTATTCCTAACACATCTTCGTTTGCCCTTCCCCACCCACATTCTCTCTCATTTGTCTGAAATAATCTTAAATATATATATATATAAATATATATATATATATACATATATATATATATATATATATATATATATATATATGAGACAAGCGCATGTGCGTACGGGTTCCTAGCATGAATACACGTTTAAGTTGGATGTGTGAATGAATATCAATTATACATATGTATGAAATGGTATGGCTTAACGTCCCTTACAGAGGATTTTGTAGCGTGGAATTTAATTAACCATACCCTTGGTTCAACTTTCCCGGTGGCAGGATTCGAACCACCATCCCCTCGACCTTTACCGCAAGTAACGACACCCTAACCCGCTCGGCTAGTAAGCTTCCAGTATATATCTATTTTTTATATTTGCGAATTTTATAACAGCTTAACTGAAACAGGAGAGTATTTTTTTTTGTCTCTTAAGGACCATTTACACAGTCAAACGGTTGATCAAGCCCGGTTTGTCAAACAAGTGTTTGAAGTGATGTTTGACAGTGTGAATGCAGTATTTGGTTGTCAAAAGTGAGGACCGGTAAGTTTGGGCCAAATCGGTGACATGAGGATTTTTGGTCAAAATGAAAGAGGGAGAGTCGAGCACAGTCGACATGAGGAACCCACGGGCCGCCTGTGGGTTGCATTTGGGCACCGCTCAGGCCAGAGACAAGGGCGACAGAGAGAGAGAAAAAAAAAATCAATTTGGCTGGTCGCCACGCACACGCCCTTAGGCCCAGTTTACCCCCGCCTACCTCGTCATACTCTCGGGTAATTTTTTTTTCAAATCGGTAATCCGACGATTTTTTGCCAAATTGGTAGGTCGCTTTATTTTTTATTATTATTATTTTTTTTTTTTTTTGGGGGGGGGGGGGGTTTATTTTGGTCATTTGCCCCAAATGCGTAGCCACCTCACTAACAGGTGGAGGACCACCAGGCCTGTACACTGCATTTAGACACCACTCAGGCCAAAGGTACAGGCGCCAGAGGCGGAAATGAGAGAAAATAAATAAGCAAATAAATGAAATAAAATTTGGCTGGCCACCATGCACACGACCTTGGGCCATAACTTGCCGTGCTCTGTCAACGACAATCTTCCTCTGGAGTAGGTTTGGGAAAAATCGGTGGCCTGACGATTTTTGGTCAAATCCGTGGATCCCCTTTTTTAGGGGGGTGGGGGCTGATTTTGATCACTTACCCTGATTGGGTCACCACCTTACCCATAGGTCGAGGGCCGCCAGGCTTACTGTGAATTGCACGTGGACACCGCTTTGACCAAAGGTACGGGCGTCAAACGCGGGGAAAAAAAAAATAATAGATAAAATGATAGTAATAAAATAAAATTTGGCTGGTCACCACGCACACTTCCACCCAGAATCTTCGCGTCTACCTCGCGGTGCACTGTACACTCTGCGATAAGTTTGGGGTCATTTTGGTCATCTGCTCCAATTGGGCAAAATCGGTGACCTGCCGAATTTGGGCAAAACCCTTGGATGTACCTATGTTTTTTTTATATAATTTTGTTCACCTGCTCCGATTGGGCCACCATCTCACTCATAGGTCGAGGCGCCGGATCTCCTGTGGATTCCATTTGGAAACCGCTCAGGCCAACAGCACGGGCGCCAGAGGCGGAAATGTGAAAAATCGGAGAAAAGGCTCAACTTTGGATGGTCACCAACGTCGCAGTACTCTATGCGCGACTTTCTCTCTGTAGGGCAAGTTTAGGCCAAATCGGCGATATGACGATTTTTGTTAAATTTCGTGGGTTATCACCTTTGATTATTATTATTATTTTTTTTTTTACCTGCTCTGATTGGGCTAACAGCTCACCCACGGGTGGAGGGCCACCAGAACTGCTGCCGATTACACTTGGACACGACTCAGGCCAAAAGGTACGGGCGCTACAGACGAAAATTTGAAAATTCAGAAAAAAAGGCTCAATTTTGACAGGTCGCCACCCACACACCCTTGGGTCCATGCTCCTCGCGTCTGTGTCACAGTCCTCTGTGCACAACTCTTTTTTTTTGGGGGGGGGTCATTGTGGTGACCTACTCCTATTGAGCCACCATCTCACCCACGGCTGGAGAACCACTAGGCCAATTACAGTTGGACACCACTTCAGGCCAAATGTATTGGCGCCACAGGCGGAAATGTAAAAGCAGAATTTTAAGGTAATACTCCTTATTTACGCTTTGACCCTCAGGAACCCATTCAACGTGAATGAGCCCCTTGGAGTCAAAGAAAGGACAGACCATAGCCTACTTTTGCAACCTGCTCATCTTTGCCTTCTTGGGCCTGGGGGACGACGTGTATTTCCACTGGCCACTCTGATGTTTACTCTCAGGGTCGTAGGTGAATACCCAACTCTCTTCATAAGTCACTACCTTATTCAGGAAACATGGATCACCTGCTATCATTCCAAGAATGTCAGTGTAATATTCCACATGAAACTGTGCCAAAACTAATACCAACAGCTTCGAATATCATCCTCACAGTTATTCGCCAGTCTTGCATCACTAACCTTCACACTTCCTCAATAATTTCCTCCTTACGCGCACTGTTCGGTGCTCCAGATCTGAGTTCATCCTCAACCTGTACATTTTTTTTCAGAAAATCTTTTAAACCATCTATAGAAACTTGCTTTACTCATTAGTTCATCCGCATGGGCCTCCTCTAGCATTCCATAAGTTTTTTTGTTTGTTTTTCTTAGGTTTAACAAAATTTGATGGCGTGAATTTGCTCCATGTTTTCCTACATCTTGTCAAGTGTTGACACACCGACAAACCAAATCAAACTGGTTTTACAACATACACCACTGCACTCAAACATAAAAACATACAAAGGTACCAATTAGTCATTTAAAAGACAACATGTATGTGTACTTCACAATAAAGTAGCTTTTTGATCGAAAGATATTTAATGCCTCACTTAAAATTTTCTCATTACTTATTGAATATACCTCATATATGTATGTATGTATGTAAATATGCATGTATGTATGTATGTATGTATGTATGTATGTATGTATGTATGTATGTATGTATGTATGTATGTATGTATGTATGTATGTATGTATGTATGTATGTATGTATGTATGTATGTATGTATGTATGTATGTATGCATGTATGTATATGTATCTGCTAACAGATACACAGTACATACATGTACCTATAGCCCATTTGCCCTTTTATAAGGGAGTGATCTGTCCAAGGCACACACCTACCCTCCACTCACTCCACATCCATATGTTCTCCTTATTTTAGCTCCTTGTGGATGAAAGTTTATACCTGTCCCCCATCCACTGCTTGGGTCAGAAACAGTGTAGCAAGATGCAGCACCTCTACTGTAACCGGTAAGGGTTGTGGTTACATAAGGTGGACTTAATGCAGGCAAGATAAACCCCAAAACCGGAGTTTCTTCTGTTTATTAACAATAGATCTGGGTCTTTAAACAACAAATTATCAATAGGCCCTTTGGGCAAAATGCAATAAGTGACGGGCCTTGACTTCGGGCACACCTGTGTCTGGCAGGCACTTGACCTGGCCAACTCTGGCTGACAGGCTCTTGACCTGCCAAGCTCTGCTTCTTGGTTACATTAGGTGTCATTAATATAGGGGATTAGTGGGTTGTCGTAAGTGAAATTGTTAGTTCGCTATTCTATGCATTTGGTTCAGTTCTATTTATGAAGGATAGTCGTATGGTTGTTGTTGTTGTTGTCGTTCCCTAGACTGTCTGTCCGAACAGTCCCGTCTCCCCAAGGAATGCCATAGCCGAAACTGGGTTTTCCCACAAATCCTTTATAGAGCGTATGTTGTGTTGTTTGCGTGCGTCCATTATGTGTTGTATGGTATGGGGTGAAGTGTTACATCCTGGGCAGCTGTTCACAACGCGGTCATCCAGCCTCTTCTGGTAGCTTAGAAGTGCTGGGTGGTGACCGCACCGCAGTCTGGCCAAGTGGACTCTGTCCTTTCGTGGGAGAGAGGATTCAGAAGGGTGGATATCAGGGGGTCTGGCATGCAGCAGTGTGTTGTCTTTCAGTGTGTTAATGGAGCGGTGAGTGATATGATTATGAATATGTTTCCGGAGGCTGGTATTTGGTGGTTGTGGAGGAAGAGAAGAGAGTATCTGTGCGTGATATAGGTCTTTGGGTGTTGTTTTAATGTTTCTTGGT
>NC_134813.1:14555809-14568309 GCF_046742065.1 Oratosquilla oratoria
GAGAGAGAGAGAGAGAAGGGGGGGTGAGGAGGGGAGGGGGCGGATGGAGCAATCGTCAGAATACGATATCTTCCGTGTTGTAGTAGTGATTATTATTTATGATATAATGTGTAAAATTAAATGGTGTTGGCCAAAGTTTGTTGATGTTCACATTTATGTGGCTGCCTTAAAGATGTCTTTGTTTACTTTTCTCGTATTGAAGAACCTTTTTCAGATACTTGTCAGTACATTCCTAATGTATTGAGCCAATGGCCTTGCCTCTTTAATGCATCAGCCTGCTTCGTAAACTATTTTTATTTTTGCTTCTCCACTTGTCAAGTCCTGCGCCTCAAACCTCTTCCACTCCCTCCTCATCCTCGTCTTTCTTTTATCCACTAGCAGCAAAATTATAGTATTTTTTACTAATGAATGTTACATCAAAATATAATATGTTTTATTCAATTCCTACTCTACTTTAGTCCAGTAGTGATACTGTAAGTCAGAACACAAGGTTTTATCCAAGACTGGTGTATCACCAGAAATCATGATAAGTGACCTTGTAGCGATGATGCTACAGTGAGAAGGAAAGAGGTTTGGTGAGTTCGTTTCCTTTATTATTTTGGTGACCTGCTCCAATTGGGCCACCAGGCTTACTGCCAATTGCACTTGGACACCACTCAGGCCAAAGGTACGGGCGCCAAAAGCAGAAATGTGAAAAATCAGGGGAAAGGCTCAAATTTGGCAGGTCGCCACGCACACGACCTTGAATTCAGGCTCCTCGCGTCTACATCACAGTGTCTGTGCATGACTCTCCCTGTGGGGTAATTTTGGGCCAAATCGGTGACCTGATGGTTTTGGAAAAATCACTGTGTCCCCCATGGAATTTTTTTTTTCGTATTGGGGTCATTTTGGTGACCTGCTGCGATTGGCCACCAGGGCTCCTGTGGATTCCACTTGGAACCCGCTCAGGCCAAAATTACGGCCCCAGAGACGGATATGTAAACAATCGGGGAAAAGGCTCAAATTTGGATGGTCGCCACGCACAGGTCCATGGGCCCAGGGCCCTCGCGACCACCTCGCGGTGTACTGTGCCCGATTCTCTCTCTGTGGGATAAGTTTGGGCCAAATCGGTGACCTCCCGATTTGGGGCAAAATCCCTTTTTTAGATCACTTCGTTTTGGGGCCATTTTAGTTACCTGGTCAGATTGGGTCACCATCTCATCCAAAGGTCGAGGGCCGCCAGGGGTTCTGTGGATTCCACTTGAAATCCACTCAGGCCAACAGTAGGAGCGCCAGAGGTGGAAATGTGAAAATTGGAGAAAAGACTTAATGAAACGGCGTGTTCTGCGAGTCACGAATATTGTGTACAAAGCTACCTCTTGATGTACTAGGACTGTTGCTCGTTGAGTGTGATAAATTAATAGAAAAAAAAAGATGGATTTGAACGAAAATCGTCAGGTCGGCCGATTTGGCCCAAAGTTGCCCCAGCGAAATTCGCAGGTTTCATGGCCCTCGACCTACGGGCGAGGTAGTGGTCTAGTCATTTGAACATAACATAAGACTGGGAAAGACTACGAGAAACCATGTCCAATACCAACTATCATCTCTACTCATGAATTGATCTAATTTTCCATTAAAACAACCAATTATTTCAGCGCTCACTACATGGTTACTAAGTCTATTCCATTCGTTAAGCACTATATTGGGACACATCCCAACCCCCTTACCCCTTGACCTCTGAGATCCCTATTGTCTACCCCCCTTTTGTTTGACCTGATCTTAGGTATATATACATCGGTCATCTTCGACATTGTCAAACTCCCTTCTTTCTCTCTTCCCTTTAAATGTAAGTCTCCGTATCTATTTTCACAAAATTGTTATCTTTATTATTTTTGTCACCATTTCTGTTATCATATAATTTTGGTTATTTCTGTTATATCTTGATATTTTCTTATACCTTTACTGTTACCATATAATTTTTGTTATTTCAGTTATATCTTGATAATGTCTTTTTCAAGACGAAACGTTGATTTCAAATAGAACAAATGGAAGAATATAGAGACCTAGTTTCAATCCACCCGGTTAATGGTAAATCTCTAATCAGGAAAATCGAGAATACGAAGAAAAAACTGAAGAACTACAACAATGCTGTCGTTTTTAACTCCACGTGTATTACTGAGAACCTGCTCCCCTCCTTTACTAATATATATATATATATATATATATATATATATATATATATATAATACATATACATGTATACATATATATATATATATATATATATATCTATATAGAGATATATATATATATATATATGCTACTAAGAACACGCGTACGTGTGTTCACTTATGCAATGTAGCCCACTTGGAAAAAGAAACTAACGCAGCAGAGCGCTTTCGTATATTACATCGTCAGTGCAACAAGTACTTGTTGCACTGAAGATGTAATATACGAAAGCGCTCTGCTTCGTTAGTTTCTTTTTCCAAGTGGTCTACTTTGCATAAATATATATGTATATATATATATATATATATATATATATATATATATATATATATATATATATATACAGTACATATACATATATACATATATATATACATATATACATATATATATATATATATATTGCAAAAATAATCACAATAACGCGTGATTAAATGATATTGCAGAAACCACAGGGAAAATAAAGTCGGAATACTAAAAGTTCTCGTCTATTACGACATCCTCAGAGTACAAGAAAAATAAATAGAACACAATATTTATAAAGTAATAAGAAAAATTGGGGAAGGTTATAGCCACATAAAAACCTTGGACAATATACATACACACACATTCATATACACATAGTAATAATAAAACAATAAAACAGCAAATACAAAAGAGCATAACCATGTGGCCGAAACATCCACAGGACATCTGGGACAATCAGGAGCCATAGTACTGCTTTACTATCATATTGGTTATGAAATCATCTAGTGTAAATAAACATAATCTCAAGTTAATATCATGATCAAAATTGCTCTTTATAAAACTGAATTCAGGGATGTTCCTTTCTAAAACAGAATTACGAAAAACATTTTTTTAACATCGTCCTAGTCAATACTATGGTTTGTGTCCCTTGCATGAAAAAAAAACACTAGACATTTGGCCCGTTCTTATACCAAATGTTGATTCATCCTAAGATATATTCAATTCTTTATCTGTTTGGCCAATGTAACAGGAGTTACAGTGTTTACATGGAATACTATAGACACATCCTACATTATGACAAGGGGAATTTTTAATGAGGAGTTCTTTGATGGTATTGTTTTTGAAAATAACATTAATATTGAACTCCTTAAGGATGCGAGGAAGTCTTACAAGATTTTCATGAAAGGGAAGAACTAAAATATTTTTCTTGCAAAAAGTATCTTTTTGAGATGTATTAAATAACACTTCCTGGCCCTATATTGCGCTTTATCTATAACATTTAGGATATTTCAAGCCGGATGCAATGTCATATATTTTTCTTATTTCTTGGACTAAATATTCTGGACTGAAAGTTCTGTAAGCTCTTAATGATGATGCAGTGGGACGAATCGGTGATATCCACCCCCTGCTGGAAACAGGGGGTGGATAGTTAGTACAATGTATTGGGCTGGTGAGTTTATATATATATACATATATATATATATATATACAGTATATGTATATATATATATACATATATACATATATATATACATATGTATATATATATATACATATGTGTGTGTGTGTGTGTGTATAAACCCACCAGCCCATTACATTGTACTAACTATCCACCCCTGTTTCCAGCAGTGCATCTTACCACCGATTCGTCCCACTGCATCATCATTTATAGAGCCAAACTCTTCTCACCGAATCGATCCACCATCCTCATTCATAAGAGCCAAAACTCCTACATCACCCATTGTAAGTAGATCTTTTTCCGTTCTCAATATCACCTAGGAGGCATTTTTTTTTAAATTAGTTCATGAACGTGTCCAAACATCTTTCTGAATTGACATACCGACCATTACACGCAGCCGCTCTACGCTCACTTCCAATACTCCAAACATGTCCCTTCCTTCTGCTAAGAACTCTTCAGAAAATTCACCTGCTATTCAAAATACCATGACAACGCAAAATCTTATCACCGTAGTCAAGGATGGGATCACATTACCTCTCTTTACAGAAATAATACTCCTGTACACAGTTTCCTTTCTGAGGTTGAATCAATGATAACTAGAAGAATCATCAAAGACGATAAAAGAAAAATTTCAATCCTAACATCCAGAATAGATATAAATAATACATTAGATGGTGACGTCATTCAGTCTGATTTATTTGAAGAAACCATATCCTATCATGATTTCGTCGAGCACTTTAAAAAGACCTTTGCTTCATTTGAGCCACTTGGATCACTTTCCCTCTCTATGCTCTTTGGCTACTAGAACTTACAATCATGGTCCATAACATTGATGAAGCAACATGACATAGTCATTTACCCCGCTCAAAAATGGTACAATTTATGCTAACAATTTCCTCCTTGCATTACCATCAGCAGCTTCTAACAAAGTAAACCACATTCACGTGACCTAGCAGGCACAGACAGAATATGACTTTGCGTCAGTTAATTCGACTACCTCTCATTCAGATTTACTCCGCTTCATCACACGAGGATGCACCAGCTTCTAGCACAAATTGCTCCGCTACCTACATACAAGAGAGTTCCCAGTGTTCAACCATTCCAAACCCTCCCCCAGGACTCTTCTACCTTACTGACAGCTGTGGTCATGCGTTCCAACCATGACAGACGCACCAACTCCTCCCGCATGTCCGAATCAGCAAAACTTAGGACAAAACGCCCATTGAATACCGTTATTTTTACACCGCCTGAGGACACCTTCTTACCCCTTTTAGAGGAATTCAACACTAACTCCACCCCACTCTCAAAAGTGTCAAATACATTCAAACACACTCAAGCAATACTTATCAGTCCAAAGACGCTGTTCCCTCACGAGTATACAAAGATACACCGACGAGTTTTTTAAGAACAAGACACCGATGTTTTCTGTATGCCAGAAACTTGCATGTCAATGGCATTTCCCCAGTTTCAGCCATCAGCCCTACGCCAAAGAAAGGGCATACTTGCATTTTAATTGCCAATGACACTAACGCATCCCTCCATCTCACAGTTGGAACAAAAATTTGCGATTTCGAATTATGTCCCTCACATCAAAGTCATGGGTGACCAACTCCCAAATTTTTAAGTTTGTACTACAATTTCCGACATGCCCACAGCACAGGAACACATTGATGCATCACATTACAACCTCATAGATTTCCCTGATGCAAAATCAGATTTGCTTGCACTTTGTAACAAGTTCAGATATACCATTGCCACTCCAGGTGAACCCCTTGGAGTTATTAATCTCATTCAGCGTCATATTCCCCTTCGTGAGAACTCTTAACCACGTTACATTCCCTCATACAGAAAGCCACACAGTAAAAGCATGATTGTAGATAACCTTATCCAAGACATGATTGCACATGATATCATTGAACAATCAGTGAATGGAATTTCCCTCTCTTTGTTGCCCCTAAACATGATGGCTCTTTCCGCATAGCAGTAGACTTCAGAGTTAAATAAGCTTACAACACCAGATAGACATCCCATCCCTATATTACAGGACCTCCTGTACCCCGCAGGTGAAAACAACGTAGTGTTTACGACTTTGGACCTCATGTGGGGATATTTCCAGATTCCCTTGCTCTAGAGCATAGTCCTCCGGCAGTCTTTAACACGCCCACACGTCATTATCACGTCAAACGAATAACCATGGGTCTCGTTTCAGCTCCTTCAGTATTCACACGACTTATGCACACAGTCCTTGCAGGTCTCATAGGCCATTCAGTTTTTATGTATCTCGATGACGTGATCATCGTTTCCAAATCAGCTAGCGAACATTTACACAGTCTACACACTATCTTCTCACGACTAGCAAAAGCAGATCTTAATCTGAAGCTTAAGAAGTGTTCTTTCAGTAAGAAATACGCTTCTTAAGGCGTATCCTTAACTCACAAGGGGTTTTAACCTCGCAGGATAAGGTTAAGGCAGTCATTGATTTTCCACCTCCTACTTATGTTAAACATATACGTTAAATCCTTGGTCTATCAGTATTTTAGAGGTGTTACACTCAAGGTTACACTGGTGTAGCAGCACCATCAACTTTACTGTTTAAGAAGGATACTAACTTCATTTGGACACCTGACTAAGAAAAAAAAAAATAATAATGACTTTTCAGAAAGCTCTAATCATGGCATGTATTTGCCTTCCCAAATCCAGAGGGATCCTTTCACAATATATACAGATGCGTCCTACGCAGAACTTGGCGCAGTTCTCATGCAACAACACGGCACAAAACTCAGACCAATTGCCTATGCTAGCCGCACACTCAACAAACACGAACAAAATTACTCAGTCAGATATAAAAGCCATGGCTGTTATATACGTAATCAAACTTTTCAAAGAGATCATCCTTGGTTACGACATACACATCTACACAGACCATCAACCAATCTTACACCTCTTTAAAGGAAAGAATCTTTCAGGAAAGCATGTCCGCTGGTTCCCCATTATACAGGAGTTCATGCCCACCTTTCATTTTGTTCAAGGTAAAGCAAACCTAGTAGTAGACGCTCTTAGTCGCTATATCGCGACTGTCACTCAAATTCCAATTTCAGTAACTCTTACACAAGCGCACATAGTCGCAGTGAAGAGATCAGACGCTCTTTGAACACGTGTTATATACTTCCTCGAATCTGCAGACACAACTGACGCAGAAATTTTCTCTACCAATCTCTATAATTACACGTTCGTAGATAACATACTGTATCACAAAATAACCCTAACAAACAAACATGAACCCAACCGGTCAGTGTTTCAACTCGTAGTCCCCAAATTCTACACACCCTGGCAAGGAGGCTAGGCGTTACAAAAGCCAGACTGCACTACTTCTGGTTAACCATGAGGAAGGATATACACTGCAATGATGATGCTTGACACTCTTGTGCGACTCACAAAGGTCATATCAGCGGTCATGTTCTAATCTTAACTTACCCTATTCCTTGTAAACCACTTCGATACAGTCACTGTTGATCTTCTTAGAATCAAACAAATCTCAAACTGTCCGGAAATAGATTCAATTTGGAAGTGGGTAGAAAAAACTTCGCCAACCGTGTAGTTAATGAATGGAATAAACTTCCTGCAGAGGCAGTGCAATGTAGTTCAGTTCAAAGATTTAAGAATCATTTAGATAAACACCTAAGCAAGATGCTGTAATGATTATAATTTATTTTATATTATTTGTTTTTGTTTTGTTATCATTTGTCTGTTTGATTCTCATTTATTATTAGTTATATGTCAATTTATTATTATTTTCTATTTACCTGTTTGTTTATTATTTGACTTTACCTATGCATTTATTTATGTATTTTATTTGTTATCTATATTATTATAGTTTTTATTTATTCATTTATTATTATTACGATTTTTTCGCATCCGACCTAGATATGGACCAAAAGGTCTCCTGTCGGCATGCTCCGCCTTTCTAATCTTTTACAATCACTTGCACACAACGGAAGCCAATACCTCCTTATCTGTGTCGACCATTTTTCACAACACGTGGTAAAGATCTTTATTGAAAAACTCATATGCCCCTTCACTACACCCAAAACTCTGATTTCTGACAACGGGGCTGAATTCAACAGAGATTATTTTGCACATTTGTGATTACTTTCAAATCACAAAATGCAGCACTATTGCTTATCACCCTAGTTCAAATGGCTTAGTTGAACTCCAAAATAAAAAGATTCTTAATGTTCTTCGACAATTTGCTTTTGATCCTCACCCTTATTAGGATGAACATGTCCCCATGATTCAAGCTTGTATAGATAGTTCCATTAACAGGTCAATATTGGGATCACCTCGTTTTGTCCTCTTTGGCTCAGACAAAAGGCTTCCATATGGCCTCCGTGTTTCAGAATTACCTCCCATTTACAATTTCAATGATTATATCAAGTTCAAAGTAACATATATAAACAATCTTTTCAAAAGAATCCATAACACTTTTCATCTAATGACGAAAATGTCCGCCTGCATAACAAATCAGCCAGAGCTTGTACCTTTGAACTTGTGTAACCAACCTATATTGCAACATCGCCCATGAAAAAACCATATTGTAACACACATACGAACATACATACACACATGCCCCTAGACTCTTCCTCCACGTGATCAAACCGTGAAATAATCAGATCCCAAACAACACCTTTCCCAACATACATATTATATTCCGCAACTAACACCTCAGTAGGACGAAAGAAAGAATTGAGTAAGCGAAACTATATACTTCGATTGCAAACTAAAATTCTCTTCGTACTCCTGAAGAGGATTGCAGCTAGCAATCGAAATATATAATTTCGCTTACTCAGCTCTTTCTTTCGTCCGACTGTGGTGTTAGTTGTGATTTTCAAATATGTTACTAAATTTCTCAACAGTGATTATATTCCACATTTAGATTAATACGGATAATAATCAAATCACAAAAAAACTACATATCCTTATAATAATGAAAATATGATACCATGTATGATTGACTAACATCCATGTTACTAGATTTGATTAAGTATAATTGTAAGGCTGTCAACCCCCATCAAAAAATGCTTTGTCAACAATTTCTACTGATGCAAACCAAAAGCGAGCCAGGGGGCCGGCAGTCAATAGGTGAACGTAGATCAAGTAAGATCCGCGAAGTTCTATTCAAATGACCAATATAGGCGAAAAAACCGTCTCGAGTGTTTAAATACCCACCGAACCCTTACACTTGAAGACACTGTTTACACCCTCAATCACACCACCTCGAAGCTCTCACTTAAATTCTTTTGACCCTATCATATCATTGGACATTAGTCAAAGAACAAAATCAAAGCATTCAGGTTGCACGATCTTACAGAGACCGTCTTGCACAAAGATCATATCAAAAGAGTTCTCCGTGGCATCGACATAGAGACTGTCCCCTCACAAGCTTACATTATCCCTACAATAGAGGACCATCACCATTCCTCTCCACCACAACCTCCTATTCCCCTCCTCCGTTACAATCTTCGCAGTCGAGCGACAGCTTCATAGAAGTACATTTTGCACAGCTGAACGGAAATAATATCTACTTCCACATGCTCATACAATTAAGTAAATTTTATTTTATTAATGAGTATTTCCCGATACCACCATTGTTCCAACACAATGTATATTTATATTCACGCCAGAATTCTGCAATGGCCTTGTATTACTTTTTATCTTCCATGAGCATTAACCTCACTGTGGTCAGTGAGGGGTAGCTGAGCCGAGCATCTGTTGCAAGATGATTGAAGGGAATATCCAATCCTTTATATTCTAGCGTGCACACGCACGCACACACGCATTTGGTGCAGAATGAAGCGTCCGACGTCGTCAGGGAACTCCCAAGGGACACCACATTGTGTTGGACCTGACAGTGGTCATAGAGGGCAAGCAAATCTGACCTCACAGGACATCTGGTTTGAGCGGCCGGAACACCTGTGTCCAACATTGCCAAACTGCAAGATCAGCACACGTCAAACATATACATACATACACACACACACACACACACACACACACACATATATATATATATATATATATATATATATATATATATATATATATTATTTTCTATGTTTCCTATGCAAATAATCGACCAATGCAGGAATACTGCGTGTCCATATTCAGTCCACCTATTCTACCTTGTAGAAATAACAGGGTACATTGCAGCAATAGTAGAGAATGAATTGTTATAGCTAAGTGTTGTGGCAATCGCCACCTATTGCCTACAAAAAGAACGATTGACAACTGGCCGAGGTTTCTTTGGGGCTGTTTCGAGAATGTAGCGCAGTCTAGACGAGGAAATTAAAGCCAACAAACCGTCATCTCGTTTGTCTCAACCTCAGTGTAGATCACAACAAATCTACACACGCACACAAACACACACACACACACACACACACACACACACACACACACACACACACACACACACACACACACACACACACACACACACACATATATATATATATGTCAGACAATCTCCTTGACAGTAGCGCACGGGATTCGAACCCGCTGCATCTGGAAGTAAACTCCCGAGACACACTCGCCTTAGACCGCTCGACCACTTGACAGCATAAAACCATGAGAACTCATAGTCAACCTGACTATCGAGATTGGCGACAAGCGTGAAGGGATTCGTTCCGGTCCTTACTACTCCCACTGGGTGCAGCGGCCATGGGGTGAAACGGGTGGTTAATGGGTGTAGTGAGCGCCCTCCCCAATCTCGATAGTCAGGTTGACTATGAGTTCTCATGGTTTTATGCTGTCAAGTGGTCGAGCGGTGGTGTGCGAAGGGTCTATCCATATTTGAGGGTTAGGTTTGGGTAAGTTGGGTTAGTTTAAGTTAGGTTAGGTTATGTTTGGTTATGTTAGGATAGGTTAGGTTTGTTCGGGTTAGGTTTAGTTAGGTCAAGCCTGGATAGATTAGTTTAGTTTACGAATAGTTTTGGGTTGGATTAGGATATGTTAGGTTAGGATGAGTTAGGTTAGTTTAAGTTGGGTTAGGGTGAGTTAACTTAGGTTGGGTTATCTGTTTAGGTTAGGTTAAGTTTAGTTATTATAGGTTAAGTTGGGTTAGGTTGGGTTAAGTTAGGTTAGTTTAGATTAAGTTACCCAACCAAACGTAACCTAAACTAAACTACCTAACCTAACGTAACCTAACCCAACCTAAATTACCCTAACCTTATCTAACCTATCCTAGCCAAACCTTGCCTAAACTAATCCAACCTAATCTACCCTAACCTAGCCTGTCCTAACCCAAGTTAACACAATGTCACCTAACCAAACCTAACCCATTCTAACTTAACCTAACAACCCAGCCTGACCTACCTTAACCTATCCTAATCTACCTTAATTTAACCCATTCTAACCTAACTTAATAATCAAACCTAAATTAACAAAACTTAATCTAATCTAACCATATCTAACCCAATAAAAATAACCAAGCCTAACCTAACTTATCTTAACCTAATCCAACCTTAACTAGTTTAAGCTATCCCAACCTAACCTAACCCAACCTAAACTAATTTAATCTAACCTATCCCAACCTAACCTAACCCAAGCCAACCTAAACTAATCTAGTCTAATATAATCTAATCTAACCTAACCTAACCTAACCTACGCCATCCTAACCTATCGTAACCTAGTCTATCCATACCTAACCTAAAACAAGTCAACATAATGTACCTAAACTAGCCTAGCCTAAACTAACATAACCTATGCATAACTTAGACTAATCTAACACAGCTTAACCTAACTCAATCAAACCTACATAACCTAACTTAACCTAACCTTGCCTTACCTAACCTAAGCGACTTAGGCCAACCTAACCTAATCTAACCGGACTTAAGCCTATCCTAACCTTACATAGTCTAACCCAATATAACGTACCCTAACCTAACTTAAACAAGTCTAATCTAACCTATCATAACCTAACCAAACGAATACTGCAAGACTACAGATAAAATAACTTTTAACCTTAGAATCCATTTCAGTCCATCTCACAAAAGATGAGAATCAGGCTTGACGAGCCACAATTATTGGGTAACGAGCAGGCTTAGTGCCAGCTATCTTTTCCCAAACAGCGCCATTTCATTCAGGTTCCACAGTCTATTTGTAATCGTTCTGGCCCACTTACATTTAAATGACCCACCATTTAGACAATGCCCCTTTGTACGCTGATTCAGATTAGACTAGGTTCCTATTTCACCATCACTGACACATTAATTCTGTTCTCATGTAATGAAACATGAAAATTTGATTTTGTCCTGGCCTTGCATGTTTTTCATGGTACTGAAAAGATAAATTCTCTGACTTGTCAGAGCCCCATTTTTTCTTTAAAGTTTAATAATCTATGTTTTTTTAACCAGGCTTGTGGATTTTTCTTGTTCAAGCTTTTGGTCTATGTCATGAAATGTTGACTAATGGGAAGAAAATAATCCTCTCAATTGTTTCCAATTTACTTACATCCAGTATTGAGCTGTTTTGACCTTCGAATCTATCCCTTACTTATATCTTGGCCTCAGTATCATGCTCATCAATTTCACCAAATGAGATTACTCACTTAACTTGTGTGAACCTTTGAAATATGCCATTTGTAGTGTATAAAGATCAACATTTTAGTAATGTATAGAAACTAAAGTTGTCTTTAGTCTTCTTTTGTTTCCTATCGTGAGAGATGTATATAATTTCAGCCTTTTCTACATTATGTATGCATTCATTATTCCCTTGACGCAGTTTCACTATTTCATGCTTATCTCATACTTTGTCATTCACATATATGTATTATGTCCTTTTCATAGTTTTTCTTTTTTCCCTGCGTATT
>NC_134813.1:14573309-14588309 GCF_046742065.1 Oratosquilla oratoria
CTTGTTTATTTCAACTTTTCTATCATTCTTTCATTCGTGTTTGTTCTACACTCTTTCCTGTTTTCTTTTAATCTTTCCTTTTTTTTCTTCTTTTTTTTTCTTTGTCTTCCGTCCTTCGTTTCTTCTCGTTTTATTTACTTCTTTCTTTCTTGCCCTTTCCTCTTGCAATGATATTATGGTGATTTTTTCTGAATCACACGGATCTCCTTTACCTTTCTTATTATTACATTCCATCATACTCCAATTTGCTTTAATTTCATAGAAAATTAAATGATTTCGAGTCTTTCTCATCAGAATAATGGAGTTAAGTACAACTTCGATATTCATCGTTTGGAATCACTCTTTGCTCCGAGGCATTTTGGAGACGCTTCTTCTCTTCGGTGTCAAATGGCAGTCAGACTCACAGAGATTGCTTTTAGAAAGTCATTTAGATTCACGACACAGTACGGAAAAATGTGGTGATTTATATCCAAACTTCGATGATGAAGAAGAAGAGGGAATACGGAAAGTTTTGGTCGAGAGGTTCGAGGAAAGGGAAAGGAGTAGTTAGTAAAATGTACATTGTAATCATTGCCAAAAGCACCGATGTAATATTTGCTTCGGTTTGATGTCGTGGACCCCCCCCCCCCCAACCACCACCACCAGGTGGCTAGGACGGTGCCCCTTACAAAGGACTTTGTAGCGTAGAATTGAATGACCCATACCCTTGGTCCAACTCGCTGGCGGCAGACTCGAACTGCCGTCACCTCGACCTCCGCCGCAGTAGCGACGCTCTAACCCGCTCGGCCAGCTGCATTTAGTCAAAGGTAATTCATCAGCGCTTCTGTCCGTTAGAACAATATCTCACTTTGTGTCTCCAAAACCATATTTGCTGGTTACCTGTGAATTCAAATGATAATATAATAACTGATGCCTTGAGTTTCACTGACCGGGAATCCTTCATTCTCATAGTTGTAAGAAATCGTCTATACATCTTTCCTTAGATCCCTCTGGAAGAAGCGTTGGATTGTTATCTGTGTTGTATCCCGGTAGCTTTGTTCCTGTTTCATCGACTGGTAGAAGGAGGAAGACGAGGAAGAAGAGAGCAGTCTTCCTCTGTCAGTTTGATTCTCATTTATTATCAGTTTGATTCTTATACATTATTAGTTATATGTCAATTTATCATTATTTACTGTTTACCTGTTTGTTTATTATTTAACTATACCTATGCGTTTATTTATGTATTTTATTTGTTACTCACATTATTAGTTTTTATTTATTCATTTATTATTATTGCGATTTTTTTCGTATCCGACCTATTTATGGAACAAAAGGTCTCTGGTCGGCATGCTCCGCCTTTGTAATCCTTTGTAATCCTTTCTTTACGGATATATGAAAGAGGAAAGCTTGTCGAGCCTGATAGAGATACTACACCCGGTAAGAAATCTGAATGTGTGTGTCTGTGTGTGTGTGTGTGTGTGTGTGTGTGTGTGTGTGTGTGTGTGTGTGTGTGTGTGTGTGTGTGTGTGTGTGTGTGTGTGTGTGTGTGTGTGTGTGTGTGTGTGTGTGTGTGTGCGTGTGTGTGCGCGCGCGCGAGATATTTTCGTGTAATTTCGTCTACTGGCTCAGACTGGGCCATTATCTCACCCACAGGTCGAGGGCCAGGAGGCCCCCTGGAGATATCACTTGGAAAACACTCACGCCAAAGGTGCAGGCGCTAAGAAGTGGAAATACAAAAAATTCACCCAGAGCCTCAATTTTGGCTGGGACACATGCACATGCCCTTGAGTCCAGGTTCCTTACGTGTACCTCACGGTTTTCTGTGTACGACTCTCTCCCTCTTGGGTAAGATTGGGCCAAATCGGACGACCTGACGATTTCGGTCACAAATGCCTGTGTCGCCTCTGAGATATTCGGGTCATTTTGGCTATTGGCTCCGATTAGGCCACTATTTTACTCATAGGTCGAGAGCCATGTGGCCTGTGGATATCACTTGGAGTCCACGCAGGCCAGAGGTACGGTTACATGAGGCTGAATGGCAAAAATCAAGCCAGAGCCTCAAATTTGGCGGGGTCCCAGGAACACACCCTTGGGTCCAAGTTCCTCACAGTGCTCTGGTAACGACTTTCTCCCACTAGGGGAAGACTGGGCCAAATCGGCAGACCTGACGATTTCGGTCAAAAATCCTTTGAGAAATAAAAGATGAAATGTCCAAAAGGTCACTATCTTGTGATTATTCTCGTACGTAACTTTGGTGTTGAATTTTAAAACATTTACTTCATGATAGATTTACCTTTACTTATATGTACTACCCTTCACGCTATCACTATTTCCATTCTGAATACCATTACCATAATTGGATCTTGGTACTGACCAACCAAATAGATACTTTCAGCTAACACCGACAAAACAAATATTTGGTGAGCGAAACTAGTTTCTATTTATCTTCTAAAGAAACTGTTTTTATTACATCCAACGTAATGCACAAAATGTCTGTGGTTACACTTTGTCTCCATACCCGATGTCATTGTTCCTTTCAATATGGTTATCTCTAAGCCATTACCTAATTTACGAAACCAATCAGGAAGAAATTCAGATTAAAACTTCTGTGTCTCCTATTCCCACTATGTCAATAAAAACACACACACACACACACACACACACACACACACACACACACACACACACACACACACACACACACACACACACACACACACACACACACACACACACACACACACACACACACACACACACACACACACACACACACACACACACACACATATATATATATATATATACATATAATACTGATGACCCACTTTCGAAGAAGAATAATCGAAAGTATAAAGATCTGTATATTTCGATCACTAACTTCGATCCTCTTCAGCACATCTGCTGAAGAGGATCACAGTTAGTGATCGAAATATACAGATCCTTATACTTTCGCTTATTCTTCTCCGAAAGTGGGTCATCAGTATTATTTTACAAATGTGGTACGACATATACATATTTTTTTTTCAACAAATGAAATATGACCGTATTGTAAAACTATCGTATCAATATCCACAATTTGTACTGAAGCATTTATGTATCAAGGCTGTTATAGTATATAGATCTGCAAACAGCAAAAAACTAAAATAGTTTAATGACTACGTTCAAAGAACACATGAATGTTTTCCTTATATGTGGTTGCATGGCGCAATGACATACGGTATCAAATATTTTGTATTTCACACAGTAGTTATGTCCTCGGTCGATATATGCTTCCTTAAAATGAAGAAAAAAATCACCAAACACATACATATGGAAAACGAGTACATGCACATAAATAAACACACGCACATACGTACGCACTGACGAGTATAGAAGAGAAAACAAACATATAAGTAGAGAAGAGTTATTAAGGGATGAGATTGTGACTCAGCTCGAAGGGATTTTTTCTTGTCTGCTACATAAGATTTTTCTTAGTGTTAATCTAAGTCACTTTTAAATTTCGAACTGTATTACGTTGAAGTATTTCGACTATAAGCTTGTCCATTCACTGACGAGTCGATTGGCATTACTAATCTACTAATTACTAATCAGAAACAAAAGTTCCGGTATGGTTAGGCTGTAAGCTTTATCGTTCTATCCCTTCAGAATAAATATTAGTTTGTTGTCAAAACCATACCTGTATTATGAGTCAACCATATTTCATGGAACATTTTTCTCTAATCATTGATTGATATATGATATATGACTCAGCTCGAAGGGATTTTTTCTTGTCTGCTACATAAGATTTTTCTTAGTGTTTATCCAAGTCACTTTTAAATTTCGAACTGTATTACGTTGAAGTATTTCGACTGTAAGCTTGTCCATTCACTGACGGGTCAATTGGCATTACTAATCTACTTCTTGGTTAAGTGTACGTCAAGAGAGTGTGAGATCATTATTTCTTGTCTGAAGAGTATTTAGTGTAAAAATAGTTTAAATTTCTATATTACTAATATGATTTAAAAGTCTTGAAAATAAAATTGTATTAATTCCTGCCCTGATTATCGGCTTTTTTATTCTTAAAGAGAATAGGTTAAAAAGTTTTGAGCGTGTTTTGTATTCTTTGTTTCTGATGTTTGATATGAGTTTTGTGGCTCACAATTTTACTCTCCAGTGTCTTTAATGACATTTGGGGATTACGAAAACAATATATTACACGTGCGGGTAAACTAATGATCTATATGACTGGTTGACGATAGCTGAACCTTTGAATTCATAAATCAATTAAAGGTGAAGATTGATAAATGAAAATGTAGAGACAACACCGTGACAATCAAAGTCTTAGCATTCATTGAAGATGACTAAGCAAAAGGTTATCTTGATTTCAGAAACAAAAGTTCCGGTATGGTTAGGCTGTAAGCTTTATCGTTCTATCCCTTCAGAATAAGTATTAGTTTGTTGTCAAAACCATACCTATATTATGAGTCAACCATATTTCATGGAACATTTTTCTCTAATCATTGATTGATATATGATATTTTTTTTTCAACAAATGAAATATGACCGTATTGTAAAACTATCGTATCAATATCCGCAATTTGTACTGAAGCATTTATGTATCAAGGCTGCTATAGTATATAGATCTGCAAACAGCAAAAATTAAAATAGTTTAATGACTACGTTCAAAGAACACATGAATGTTTTCCTTATATGTGGTTGCATGGCGCAATGACATACGGTATCAAATATTTTGTATTTCACACAGTAGTTATGTCCTCGGTCGATATATGCTTCCTTAAAATGAAGAAAAAAATCACCAAACACATACATATGGAAAACGAGTACAATTGACAAAAGCTCCTTTTCACCATAAAGCCATAATTATGCTGAGTTCTGCCAATGTTCGACGTTACTTCATGATTAGATTTCACTGGCATAATACTGCAGCTATTTGGTTACATGTATATACAGTAGTATATATATAATTCTACGCACGTTCAGACGGTAATATCAATTCACATTTGCTCGTGTAGGGGCCACTCTAAGCAAATTAGTAAATCAAGCTTGAATAAACAAAGCAAAAAACAAGTGATGTAAAAGTAAAGAAACAAAATAGAGATATTCTAAAACACGTGGAGCATAAGAATAAACTGCCAATATATTTTAAAGAGGAAATAATGTAATTAGTAAAAATTATATACATAATGTAACAGAAGTCCCTTTTTCTTTATAAGAGGGGTAGGCCGGTCAAAGTTTACACACCTCCTTCACCCACTCCACATTCAACCACAATCCATTTATTACCCCTTCTATCTCGGCTCCTAAAGGGTCATCTTTAACTTCTATCCACTATCCAGGTCAGAAGCAATGCAGCATAGCACAGCACCTCCATCGCAGGGCCTAACAGTCGAAGCTGTTATACCCCAACGGGCTCAATTCGTAACGACATTCCTATTTACCCGTTCGAGAATATATACTGCAGACAAGAAGATATTATTTCGGGCCTTGTGAATTTCTTGCTCATTCACAACCACTTTACATTCTCACCTATTCCTTGCCCTCTCCTTTCCTTACTGGACAGACATTCTTCTTGTTCCTAAGATGCCCTTCAACCCATCCATCCATCCACTCTATCTGCATTTTTTCTTACACCCAGACAATCCCAATATCTTTTTATCAGCTCTATTTGTCAGCTCTCATTCCAACCCTAATCTCATCATCACCCTATTTCCATCTATCCTCGTAACTTTGTAACTTCTTAAGCAATCGATCTCAAACGCATTTAGGCACTCTTTTCTGCCTCCCTTAATATCCTAATCTGACCCTTATACAATGTCATCGACAGAATCACTCGTTCGTACAGTCTTCCACTCGAGTTCATCCTCACATACCTATCTCTCATGACTCCTTCCACTACCCCTTGATGTTTACTTCCTCCTCTTGCCCTGTAATTTACCTCTACCTCTGCTCCTCCAGTCCTTGTTGCATGTGGATATAGATACTTAAAGCTCTTCACTTCTTCCCTGCTCTTTCCTTTAAAACTCTCCTTAAACTCACTGTTATCCTCTCCTTTGTATACTTTATCAAATTAATTTTGCTCACATATAATCGTATTTCCAGCTTTCTCCTCTTACATTCTCTTCTAGCCTTCGCTATTCGCTGTCCGTACTCTGACTCAAGCGCAAGTGCTGTATCATCCGCAAACAACAACTGGCTCACCTCCCACCTCCTTCCATTTTCACTTGCCAGCTTCAAAACCACGTCCATCGTCCCCTAATTTACCTCTTTTACCACCCCGTCCATAAACAAGTTGAACAAACCTGGTGGCATTACACAACCCTGCTACTGCCACACCTTCATCCCATACCATTCACTCATTTCATTTCCTATCCTAAAAACATAGCAACTTTTGACCACCTTGTCCCAAACATCTGTAACACTTCCCATAAGATCATAATATCAAGGCAGCATGGCAGAACTCGCAGTATTGGATTTGAATTGGGCAAATTTAGATTTAAGAAGGAAATACGCTAGAACTAATTTACCAATAGAGTGGTCAACGAATGAAACAGACTTAGTAACCATATAGTGAACGCTGAATCTATCGGCTGTTTTAAGAAAAGGTTACACAACTTTGGGGATGGTGATGACAGGTGGTAATGGACATGGGACTGCCTAGTGTAGGCCTTATGGTCTCTTGCAGTCTTCTTCATTCTTATGTTCTTAATGCCTTAGTGTCAGTCCTGTCATACACCTCCAAATTTAGATTCCTAAAAGACATCCTTAACTGTTACGTTTATACAATGATTCATTCGAAACAACAGACATTATACCAATATATCTATATACATATATATAGATATATATATACATATATATATATATATATATATATGTATATATATATATATATATATATATATATATATATATATATATATATATATATATATGTATATATTTTACAAGAGTTTATCAACCACCAATAAACGACCCAAAATTAGCAAAGCATACGAAAACAACATTTCGTTGCCCCTTGGAGGTGAAAATAGCAAAAACCCGTATAATAAGAGAGCAAACAGAAAAAGAGTAGTGTAGTAAGGGTACGAAGAGATAACAGCGGAGGAAGACGTTCATCCCCAGCTGTATTGATTCTTCGGGACACCAAATTGTGCAGACAACGATCTCCGGTGTTACGGTTACATAGTTAGGATGAACAGAATTGAAAGAAAACAGATGTGTCTGTCTATAGGCCAAGAGCTTTTTTTCCCCCCTTACAAGAGAGGTAGCCAAGTCAAAGGCACGAATCCACGCCCACCCGTTCCACTTTCATCCACCACTTTTGTTTTCCTCTCGTCTTAGTTCCTCGTGCTTACCTTATGTTGCAAAAGTAGATACAAATTGAAACTATAACAATGATGGCGATGAAGGATGAGAGCTTTGAGAATATCGTAAACAATGAGGTAGAGTCGTGGAGGTGGTGAAGAGGAGGATGAAGTACGGAAGTAGAAGGCAAGCGTGACCAGTATTTTTATTTCTGGATGATTATTTTCCAATCAGACAGGTGGGCAAATAGGAGAAAGGAAGAAAAGGAGAAGAACCTGGAGGGAGAAGGTGAGGAAAAGGAGTTGAAGGAGGAAGATATGAAAGGAGGATGAGGTGGACTAAAGGAAAGAAGAAGAGGAGGAGAGGAGGAGGAGGAGAGGAAGGTAGGAGGAAGAAGGCGGGGGAGGAGATGGAGAAAGAGAAAAGAACGAGAAAAACGAGAAGTGTGAGAAAAATGAGAAGTATGATAAGGAAGAGTAAGTGAAAATAATATTGGTTTTAACGTCATCTCGGTTTTTTTTTTCAATGATGGAAATATATTTTTAACTGTTCTTCGTACGCTCTATCTCTAAAGTTCTAACTACATTGGTTTCTGTTCTTTGTGTTTTCCATAAATTTTGGTATCCTCTATGTGTCGAGGAAGCTTGCTAGCCGAACGGGGTTAAGCATCGTTTATTGCGGCGAATGTCGATAATGATGGTGGTTCGAATTCCGCCACCGACGAAGTTGAACCAAGGACAACGTTCATGGAATTCCACGCTACTAAAGACCTCTGTAGGGGGCACCGTCCTAGCCTTCCGATCGGGGATAGTTTGTGACGTTAAACTATATTATCATCATCATCATCATCATAATCTTTGTGTCGGAATCACATCACTCACACTCCAATCTGAAATGTATTTTTTCCCATTGTCTTGATGAAGTCATCTGATACTACACTCCTATATCTTTCTCCTTTCTCGCTATTTCGATTCATTCATTTCCCATCAAATAATTCAGTTCTGAGGTAGATAAATAGATAGATGGATACATACATACATACATACATACATACATACATACATACATACATACATACATACATACATACATACATACATACATACATACATAAATAGTTATATTAGAGATAAAAAGGTTATTATGAATCACATTGGCCCACTATTATCTGCTGGCGGTCAACTACAAACTGAAACCCGTGAAAAATCTAGGATGAACTTCCTCACTACGGTAAATATAACAAAAGAAAAAAGTTAAAAGATGTAAAGAGAAACTCATTATTAATAAAACACCAGGGCCTGACAGTTAGCATCCAAGAATCTCAAAGGAAATGAAAAATGAGGTTGTTGCTTCATTAGAAATTATTTTCAAGAAATCCATCCTATCCGTAGATTTCCCAAGAGAATGGAAGCTAGCTAACGTTACTCCCATATTCAAAAAAGGTGACAAAAAGAAACCAAATAACTAAAAGCCTATAAGCTTGACTTAATCGTAGGAAAACTGATGGAAAATATCATCAGAGATGCTATCGAACATCATTTATAAAGAAACTGTTTGATAAATGATAGCCAGCATGGATTCAGACGGGAACATTCTTGCGTGACTAACTTACTCGAATTCTACAACACAGTCATCTCGAATTTTGACAAAATAAACAATATATTTAATATATTTAATATATTTAATATATCTAATATATTTAATATATTTAATATATTTAATATATTTAATATATTTAATATATTTAATATATTTAATATATTTAATATATTTAAACTTACTAAATTAGCTTCACACGGAGTAAGTGGTAGTCTACAAAGTTGGACTAGAAATGGGTTGAATGATAAAAAACAGAGTTATTTTAAATGGGAAAACTTCTATAAGGAAAAATCTTACGAGTGGAGTTCCTCAGGATTCCGTTCTTGGGCCACTTCTATTCATAGTATATATAAATTATATAGACCATGGACTAAAATCTACTGTTTCCAAATTTGCTGATAAGACAAAATTGCGTGGAATGGCATATTATCACTTAAGTCAATTAGATACTCAAGAATATTTAGATAAATTACAGCAATGGTCTAAAAAGTGGCTAATTAAATTTAACATAATTAAATGCAAGGTTATACACATAGGTAAAAATAACATTAAGTACGATTACAAGTTATTTTGAAATTCGTTAACATAAATGGATAGTGAAAAGGATCTCGACGTAATTATCAGTAGCGATCTCAAATCATCTAAACAGTGTATTTCAGTCTCTGAGAAAGCAAATAAGATTCTAGGACTCATTGCGCAATCTTTTGACTTCAAAAGTCCATCTCCTATTAACAAACTATACAAATAGTTAGTTCGTCCACATTTGGAATATGCTATTTCCGTGTGGTCACAGAATTTCATTAAAGACATTGACAGATTGGAAAAAGTTCAATGGCGAGCCACAAAACTGATTCCAAATATAAAAAAATAATCATACAAAGATTGACTAAAACATATGAATTTGTTCTCCCTAAAAGAAAGCGTAGACTTAGAGGTGACTTGATACAGGTCTTTAAGATTCTAAAGAGGATTGACATCAAAAGTGACAAAATTTTTGCACTGAATGAGAATCCAACAAGTAATAATGGTCTCAAACTGTTAGGAAATAGATCTAATTTGGAAATGGGCAGAAACAACTTCGCCAACCGTGTAGTTAATGAATGGAATAAACTTCCTGCAGAGGCAGAGCAATGTAGTTCAGTTCGAAGCTTTAAGATTCGTTTAGATAAACATCTAAGCAAAATTCTGTAATTACTGTCATTTGTTAAATATTATTTGTTTATTTGTTTTGTTATTATTTATCTGCTTATTTGTTCTTTGATTTTCATTCATTATTATTTATCTGTCAATTTATTGTTATTTACTGTCACCTGTTTGTTTATCATTTAACTATACCTATGCATTTATTTATTTTACTTATTATTATTTATATTATTATAATTTCTATTTTTATTTATTTATCATTATCAATTTTTTTTGCATCCGACCTAGTTATGGACCAAAAGGTCTTCTGTCGGCATGCTCCGCCTTTGTAATCCTTTGTAGATGGACATATAGATAGACAGGTAAATAAGCATAAATAGATGGATAATTAGATATCTATATAGATATATAGACAGACATATAGAAGGATAGATAGATAATGTTATGTATTAGTTAATTTCTGTGATAATCAATTTGGCTGTTGCATCAGGGAAGTGTGTAGGAAGGATAATGAGAGAGAGACACGATTCCCAGTTACAAGATTTCTATATCTTACGATTTTTATGGGATCTATAAGCATTAGCTCAGCATAGACAAAACATTATAAAGCTACGGTGAGCCAAGAGAGACTTAGCAATACTATAATTGAAATTTAAATATAAGCATCAATACTATTATTGATAAAGACATTTATTAAGACCGGGAAATTATAAATGAATATGTCTATAATGTTATTGACCGCATGTTACTTTTCTTATATCATTATTTTCAGTACAATACATGTGAGTCTGCGCGGAGTAATGGGTGACGTTCCTGCTTCGGAACAACTATTATTGATAAAGACATTTATCAAGACCAGGAGATTATAAATTAATTTGTCTATAATGTTATTGACTGCATGTTACTTTTCTTATATCATTATTTTAAGTACAATACATGAGGCTGCGCGGAGCAATGGGTAACGTTCCTGCCTCGGAACGACGAAGGTCCGGTTCGATCCCTGGTAAGTGCAAAGCACTTTCGTGGGTTTCCAACCCCTCTTCACAACGGCAGAACTAAGAGGTGAGGTAGATTAGTGTTGAGTATGATTACACGACATCTTCCTCTACACATCGACTCCATTTATCGCCAAATGTAACTTTAACTCTTTAATACTCTTAACACGATTTCGTTGCAAGTATAATTCAACTCACATTCATAGTGTAATGATAATTAGGGACCATTGGTTCAAAGGCCACCTTGATCAGGAGTAATAGCGGTTACAGATAAAGACCAGAAAAGCAATTGGCGAATTAGTAAAGGGAGGAGAGAAGGAAAAATTCACTTGAAAATAAAAGGGAGAAGGTAGCCCCCAATAAAGAGTAAATATAAATTACAAAACAAAAAGAAAAGAAAATCAGAGAGAGAAGATTTTGGATTCCAGTACGGGGAAATAAAAGGAATTAGTAAATAACACCAAGATAACAAAATAAGACCCAAACTAGAATACAGAAAAAAATATATTATAACTTGTTAAGTCGAAGGCAAAATTTCTAGAAAAAGCAAAATGAAAGATCAAGAAAGAGATGTTAAGAACAGAAAAGGTAAACATAATAATGACAGAGGAAAAGGTTTATTCCTGATTTTATTGATCCTGTGGAGGCCTATAGTCTCCAGACAATGTTATTCAACGCCCAGATGTTGGAACACCTCGATACACCATCGATAAACTTATGTAATTCCTAAAGAACAGGGAATGAACATTGTGCATTAGGGATGAATATGAATACTAGTGATTGTATCCTAGAACTTAGTAATTAGTGAATTTTTTAAAACAGGAGAAAAAGTGCAGATGACAAAAAAAAAAAAAAAAAAAGGGGGATGAACATGATTGAGGAGAATTATAGATAATGTGAATATATGAGAGTGTTGTTTATAGAAACTATGATGATGATGAGATAAAAATGCAAAAAGAACATAAAGTAAAAAAGGGAGGGGTATCAAGTATAAAACACTTAAAGGCACAACAGATGTAGCAGGATGAGAAGTAGGGTGTGAGAGGGTAAGAGAGAAGGGTGAGGGTGAGGGTGAGGATATGGTCCAGGTAAAGATAAAGGTAAGGCCAAAGGGTAAGGGTAAGAAGGAGGATGAGGATGAAGATAAGGACGAGGGTAAGAGTGAGGACGAAGGTGAGTGTGAGTGTGCGAGTGCGAAGGTAAATGTGAAATAAGAGTAAAATGAAAATGTTAGGGTTAATATGGGAGGTAGGGTGAGGGTAACTTGACGTGACTTACCGCGTATATCAATTAATATCATGTTGATCATACATGACTTCTTGTGTACGTAAATAGAACGAGCGCGCAGAAGGGGCTTTATGGTCAGGTGCGTGAGTTATGTGTCGAATTAAGTGTTCGTGCTTAGCGCGGAACCTTTCAAATTCTCTGGGGAGCAGATTATATTTGTGTCGCTTGAGTGGACAGATAGTAACAACTTGCTCTAGGGATTCTGAGTTCTGAAGGTGCTCCATTAACTTGCTCTAGAGATTCTGAGTTCTGAAGCCGCTCCATCTCAAGGCAATGATGAATCAGACTGCGGCGTTCAGAACTTTCTGTTGGGAGTAGTTGTTTGTGGGGTATGTCGCCTGGTTCAATCCCAACTCTGTAAATACCTTTATTGCACGTACAGTTACCTATAGGACAAAAAGCCATAGGACAGGTGATCACCAGACAAGAGATCACCGGGAAAGGAGGCCACTACGTCAGAAAAAAAAAAGACAGACACAAGTCCATTGGGACAGGAAACAATGACATTATATCTTTATAGATAAAGTGGCTTCCCCGTCTGCCCACAAAAAACTAACTGCCATATTTAACCCATGTAAACTTGTATTATACTCAATGCTATGATGTCATAATCGGAAGTGTGCTTGTTTCGCATTCGCTCTGTTGTGGGTTCGAGTCCCGCACCTGTCCCCGATTCCCAGCAGTGACTGTTACCTGCCCCAAAATTCCAAGTGCAAGGGACAAAGATGACGGCCTCGGCCGCAGCCACGCACCTCGGCGTAGGCTCCTCTCTATACAGGGATATGTTAAGAATAATAATGCAAACAGATAAAGTTGGAGTGGAATGTTAAAAGTTTGAGAAGTGACAGATAAAGTCGGAGTGTATGACTAAAGATTAAGAACAGACAGGGCCCGGTATAAGGAGGAAGAGGAGGAATATGAGGAAGGAAAAGGAAAATGAAGATAAGGAAGAGGAAGAGCAGGGGAAGAAGGAAGAGCAGGAGAATGGATATGAGGACCAGAGGAGAAGGATTATAGACGAAGCCAGGCAAGGAGGCAAATAATAGAAAAGGTTGGGTTCTTTCTGAAATACATTAAGCTTTTTCAATGCCAATGTGGACTATAACGTATATGTGAAGAAAGGAAAACGGTCATTTCTTTTATACAAAAGCTATAGACCCCCGGCCATTGACCGAGGTCCACATTACATTGTCTGGCGTCTGTCACACCAAAATCACAGGTTTGAAGATGTACAGACATACCATGAAGGGACACAGAAGACAGTGCATTAGAAATGAAGAAGACTTTACTTAACTAATAAAAAAAAAAAAAAAAAAGGAGGGAAGGGTGGTGAATGGGGATGAAATGTACGGGAGTGAATTTATGATTTTGACTTTGGCTACCTCCATTGTAAGGAAGAAAAATCTTTGGTATATGTGTATGTATGTATGTATGTATGTATGTATGTATGTATGCACGGAGGTCAAATAGATACGTACATATATACATAAAAAATCACCCAGTAAATATCAAGTCGAACTCATTAGTAGGTGGTCTTGAATTCGATTCCCGGGACCCACTGCGTCTTTTGTTGGTTCCTGACAGCCTTGGTCAAGCGGGGAGGTGACCCAAACATCGGCATAAAAGATCCAGTGGACTACCGCAACTGATAAAATCTTGTCCCTCCAGGGGATTTTCACTCCCTACTTCGTGAGAGTGGGATGGTGAGTTTGAATTTTGAGTAGGGTGGAGAGGCTGGGTGAAAGCATAGAACCACCCAACACTCATCCCTTGCCGTTCTAAAGGTCATTCTTGCCCCTCCCGTCTTACAGTGGTTAGGTTAAGTGCAAAAATAAAATATTTATATTAAGTCATGGTACAAATACATTGTAGTCATAGAAAAAATCCAAAGACAAATAGTCGATCACTTCGTACCTGAAATATTCCTGTATTTGAAAAACTAGACAAAATCTAAAGCTCAGTCTTGCCCTCTAAGTCATGATACAAATACATTGTAGTCATAGAAGAAATCCAAAGACAAATAGTCCATCACACTTCGTGTCTGAAATATTCCTGTATTTGAAAAACTAGACAAAATCTAAACTCTGTCGTAGTGATAATGAACGTGTGAATAGTTCTTCGTTTCTGTAACCCTTAATCGTTTCTTGGAAATTGAAAAACGACTGAATCTGAATAATCCTCGTATATGCTGAGTCGATAAACTGATGAAGAGAAAGACGAATTCGTGGTCCCCAAAGTCTTCGCCCCTCGTAATTGAAGCCTGATGACTCACTGAATATACGTTGGGGTCCGCTCGAGGTCTTCGCTTTTATGACCGCGATTCACTGCGCCGCTCCGTAACTAAGTTCTTGCAATTAAACGAAGAGGTTATGCTTTACGAGTCCCTCGCTTCCTTTATCACTCTCGCATTCCACCTACAATCCTCGCGTTTAATTTTTGCTATACTCCCCGTTTCTCCATCATCCTCTCTTTGTCACTCCACCACACTCTTCCTCCACCTCTCTTTTTCACTCCTCCACACTCCTCCTCCACCTCTCTTTGTCACTCCCCAACACTTTTTCTCCCCCTCTCTCCAACTCTTTGTCTGTATCATGATCTCTCTTTGCCTTCCCTCTTCCACTGTATCATTGCCCCTTCCCCTTCTCTTAATCACTCTTCCATTCGCAACCTTCTATTCTTCTATTTCATT
>NC_134813.1:14593309-14595809 GCF_046742065.1 Oratosquilla oratoria
TGTCGTATCTCGGAGAAAGAGAACTTATAGCACATTACATTCTCATATATCTCTGGCTGAAAATCCGGGTTATTTTCGCTAACAGAGAAAGAAAACTTATAGCACATTACATTCTCATATATCTGTAACTGAAAATCCTGGGTATTGTCGCAAACATAGAGAGAAAATAAAATCTTGGTAATAGAAGGTAAGAAAGAATGGCAAATCGTATGCAGTCACGGATGATAAGTAAATTATACAAAAGAGACAATCCAAGATGAATCTAACGGACAAAGTGATAAAGTGACATCTCCTTAAGGTAGACATGTTTCTAAAAATATACATATGCAACGATAAGACGTATCACAAGAAACTAGAAAAATATATATAAAAATTTAATGATGTACCAACATATACATGAATGATCAGAATGTGAAGGCTAGGGAAGTCATCGTACAAAGAAAAGAAATATTAAAAAAGAAAATAAATTGAAAAAAAAATTACATGGAAAGGGAAATTTATTTTAAAAGATCGTACATGGGAAATGAAAACCTAGAAAACTAGAGTGTTTTTTCACACTTATTTCGATGTATATTATTCAATATTTAATACTATCAATACTAATTGGAATATACGATACATTTGTGGCCTTGTCTTAATCCACTAAAGAAAGAAAAAAAAAATGTTTCTCCAAATATTGCCGTATCTCATTCATCTAAAGCAGCGTTTCTTTCTTAATCAGGGTTCCGCGGAACCCAAAGGTTCCGCAAAAGGTTATTGTAATAATGCAATATAGACATCACTCTATCTAACCTATTATTACGGAGGCTAGGACGGTGCCCCTCACAGAGGGCTTTGTAGCGTGGAATTTAATGAACCATGCCCATGGTTCAACTTGACTGGTGCCAGGATTCGAACCGCCCTCACCTCGACCTTCGCCGCAAGTAACGACACCATATATATATATATATATATATATATATATATATATATATATATATATATATATATATATATATATATATATATATATATATATATTGCACAGGTGTTCCTTGCGACATGCTATTTATTTCAAAGGTTACACAAGGGTAAAAAGATTGAGAAACGATGATCTAAAGAAACACCATATGAGGACGGAGCCTTTATTAGTACGACGTCTCACTTGTTACGTTACAGATTTATCGAGTACAATTACATACAAATTGTACCTCACATCCCATTCCTTCTAAACATGTTCTGGGGGTTGGGTAGTCTCATCATGATGGCTGGGATGGTGATGTATATAGCGAGCGACAAGCCTTGCACGGCAGAATTTGTATATATTTTCATATATTTATTACGTAAATGATATCAATTTTCAGCAGTTATCAAGTATATTGTACATTATGTTTTTGTAGATAATCCATAGTAATCATATATGCAAAACTAAAATTATCTGTTAACAAAGAGACATACATCATTTGACTATATATATATATATATATATATATATATATATATATATATATATATATATATATATATATATTATCACAAATCCTCTCCACCTATAATATGCAGATTAATAAGAGTGCTGAGAGGACAATACTTAGCATTAGTAGCACTGCCTCCTCTCCTAATGGTGAGCGGACAAAAGTTTGTGTAGCATTATCTATTAGGTCTATCATCAATCATCAACTACTGAGATTAGACAAAAATATACAAAAAGTTTTCATATATTGAATGTAGAATTAAAATAAAAATATCAATTACATATCTTCATTAAATGCAAAAATAATTCTCCTACATAGTCTTCCACATATGAAATAGAGTGAAATCGTAGTATCATGACATTCAGTCAGCAGATCTATATTCTGATCTCCACTTTCTTATTCATATGAAAAAAGGAATTAACAAAATAGTAGACATCAACATATAAACTTAATTGGGATAATTTGCACATATACAATGAATTAGATCTATTGTATTAGTATTAAGTAATATATCAAAGAGTTCATCAATGAGATATTTGCAATGGCATGACTTGCATGTACATAGTATATTATATATATAATGGAATATTCTTTCAAACTCCAGTTTGAATAAGATAAGTATTAATTCTTAATACAATACAAATTCCAGGCTCACATACCTTATTGGTTTGCTCTCACACGGGTACAGCATTTCCCCCTTATTCATTAATTCTAAATATGCCAAATCTAGGCATATGGAATGAATCCCCATTAGACTAGCACGAGAGACATTCTATTCGTTTGGGTGTAATTGAGATAGATAGATAGATAGATAGAGAGAGGGAGAGAGAGAGAGAAAGAGAGAGAGAGAGAGAGAGAGAGAGAGAGAGAGAGAGAGAGAGAGAGAGAGAGAGAGAGAGAGAGAGAGAGAGAGAGAGAGAGAGAGAGAGAGAGAAAGAGAGAGAGAGAGAGAGAGAGAGAGAGAGAGAGAGAGAGAGAGAGAGAGAGAGAGAGAGAGAGAGAGAGAGAGAGAGAGAGAGAGAGAGAGCGACAATCATTTCCAGTTT
>NC_134813.1:14603309-14608309 GCF_046742065.1 Oratosquilla oratoria
TAGATAATAGGTTTGGGGTTTATACAATACTATTTGTATGTTAATTGTTGTACTATGTGTAGTTAGTATTAGTGGATGTCCCCTGACATGATGTATGGGTTATAGTTATGGTTATGTAGTTTGGTAGGTATACGGAAATGGTTAATGATCTGTCTGACGACACTTTGTACTCGTTTCGGTAACTTTCCGTTGGGCGGCGACGTGATGTGTGTTGTATATTTGAGTCAGGTGTTTATGATTTGGGAATGTGAAGGTGAGCAAGATTGGAGGTCTTGGAAGGCGCCAGTGCCTGTTGACACACCATCCATACCGTATATATGGTTATAGTATTAGTATATGGATACTCCTCTGTCAGAGAGAGCGAGGATTCGTCTGTCCGTGGGTCGCCAACCACCACGCGAACCGTCGAGGGAAAGCTATTCACTTGGAGGGTCATCCATGAGCAAGTACTTGGGGAAAGGGCTGCACCCCTCCACGGCTGACGTTGCACTACATAAACTTTTCGGGCTGTGCTTCTCTGAGTCACAGAACTAGAGCCGAGATTCTTCAGGGCTCGATGAGCAGACCAGGGGTCATAAACTGGCCCTCGATATCCTCAGTGATTCCCTTGACATACCTCTCCTTATACATTATCATGAAAACTCAGTTCTACCATTCCTTAGTCCTGTATTGGTCTAGACCCCTTGTCATTCTGGTAAAATACACACACACACACACACACACACACACACACACACACACACACACACACACACACACACACACACACACACACACACACACACACACACACACACACACACACACACACACACACACACACACACACACACACACACACACACACACACACACACACACACACACACACACACACACACACACGACTCGGTGGCGCGGTTGGTAGAGCACTGGACTGCCAGTATGGTGGCACTCGCAGTACCTGGTTCGAATCCTGCCCAGGGCCGAAATTATTTCGGTATCGCTGCGCTTAGGGTCGTTACTCTGACTCTCGTGGGCGGGGAGTTGTGTGTGTGTGTGTGTGTGTGTGTGTGTGTGTGTGTGTGTGTGTGTGTGTGTGTGTGTGTGTGTGTGTGTGTGTGTGTGTGTGTGTGTGTGTGTGTGTGTGTGTGTGTGTGTGTGTGTGTGTGTGTGTGTGTGTGTAAGGTCATAGCATTACCCATAGATCGGTCATACGAGCTCTGAGCTCTCTTCCGGGAGGGAAATAGCTATCGATCACGAGTCCAACACGTGATCCAAAGACCAAGGTGAATACACACACACACACACACACATACACACACACACACAACCGGCCATGTCATGGGTATGGACGAAAAAAAGAGCACATTTGAAACACTACAAATACACTCCAGCTGGCATGAGACCCATCGGAAAACCACGGCAGCGATGGAAAGATGAAATACGTAAAGTAGGTGCTGCCCAAGGGGTGACACTTGATCACATTGAGAAACCGGAACTGTTTGCTGATAGAGGAGAGTGGAGGACATTCTTGGGGCACCACGACTGGCAGGGGAAACCTTACTTTGTGTATGGAGAGAAAGGTGAGAATACAAAGAAGGTGGTGGTGATGAGGACTGCGGTTGAAGCCATCGTTTTGTCCTTTGTGCTTTGCCTGTAGGGTCAGGAAACAGTCACTGCTGGGAGTTGAAGAAAAGTGTGGGACTCAAACCCACAACTAAGCAAATACGAGATCAGCGAGCTTCCGATTACTCCACCAGTGAACGCATGCAAAGTAGGGAGAAAGATAAAGATAAATATGTAAGTATGTAAATGAAGAAAAAATAGAAGGTATCCATGAACAGTAATGAAAGGTTTTAAAGAAATATAAAATAAAATAGCCAACTAACTCTGCAAGAAATAAAGAGGCATGAAGGGAGATATAAAGAACAGAGAAAAGTTGCAGGAGAAAATGCATACGGAGAACAAAGGGTGTATAAAAAGAGGCAAAACAAAAGAGAAGAAGCAGGAAATGTGGAGGGGAGTTGGAAAGCCAAACGAGTGGAGGAGAGGGGGAAAGACGGGAGTAAAAAAGGCGAGAGAATCTGCGTCCATTGCTCCAATAGAAAGTTGAAACTAGGAGGGTTATTGAAGGGGTATTGGAAATGGATCACTGGGTGTTAGATTCAGAAAATATTTTTTTTTATCAGGTTTGCAGGCAATCATAAAGGTTATTAGATAAAGTATTGACAAGATGGGGCAAGATAGGTTGATAAGACGCCTCTTAATGAGAATCGAAAAATGTATTCCAATATGTCAAAAATACGATCAATTCATATATTTTTGCTTAACAAACCAAGAACTTATTTCGTGTAGTTAATTTCATCCAGAGCCTGTAATAAAAACAAGAGAAACCTCAATCTATCAGTTTCGTGTAGTCGAATAACTAAATCATTACCACTGTGCTGAAGTAGTCCATTCTGATGATATACAAGGACATAATGAACAAAAGAACTTCTATACCGTGCACACATGTTAAAGTAAGCAGAAGGGTTGATAAAATCATGGGCTGAAGAATAGATGTACTTTCAAGGCATACAAATGAGCACTCTTTTATCATGGCATCTATTTCAGTCTTTCATAAATGTTGGCCGTAGATTCTGATCTCAGCAAACGGTGTGTTTCATGTCCTTGCACGTGAGATATCCAAATCAAAGGCTAAATTGGATGCCCAGGGGATAGACAACAGTAGAAGGCCAAGGACCAAATGAATTAATTAAAGTTGATGAAGAAGCACATGGTAGATAAGGCACAAATCTACCAGAAGTACAAGAGAGAGCGATATACGAGGATAGAGACGTGTGGAGGAAATTAGTAGAGAGCTGCTACTGAAAGGAATTATTCTTTACCAGGTGTTCCGTGAGAAGAGAAGACTTCGGTCTTACACAAAGGTTTGCACTAATTTCTGATCCCAGAAAGTGATGTGTCCCGTGACCTCACACGTCAGAAAGGTAGAACAAGTGTTTATACAGACAGTGAACAGCATGTGACGAACATTCCACCTTTGTCTGCAATCAATATTTTGTGTCAGGCATGTTAAAAGATATCTTAATCACTACTAACTTTACAATGAGAATATCACGACATATTTATTCAGAAATATAGGAAGCTCTAAACAAATGCTTTTAGCATGTGAGATATTTTCAACAAGCACCAGCTTCACCACCCCGGATACTCTAGGGGTGTTTGGCCTCTGGTGGTCTTCGTGTCCGGGCCTACGACCTTTGTTATGAATAGACTTGGATGGAAAATAAAAGAGAATGACAAAAATCCCTTCGATCTGGGTCAATATATCATTCACACATAACCACAGCCTACTCCCCCCATCCACCGCCCCTTCCCTTCCTTGAATCTAAGTATCATCTATAAACAGGTATTCTTCACTCGCCCCTATCTTCCACCTTCTCCATTCCTTGCTCAACAGACATTCCCTCTTGCTCAAAGCCTCTTTCACCTCATCCACCCATCTCATCCTCGGTTGTTCCATGAAGTTCAATCCATCCACCTCTGTCTTCCACGCCTCTTTTCCTAATCTTTCTTTTCATATATGATAATCAAAGTCTACTGAACATTAACTGCCAAGAATAGGATTAATATGTTACGAACTTTGGAATATCGACCACAAATAAAATGTGTTGACCTTTGATTTAATATTTGTATAAGATAGATGAAACCACTGACATCAAACGATGAGTATTATACAAAAAATAAACCTCTCGTAACATTCAAATTTCAACCAGATGTTTGAAATTTCTCTACCAAACAGAAACGTGTTTAGCATTATGAAAATACCACAAATTAAAATTAAGAAAAAAATAATTGAAAAATAAAAATGAAATGCCATTAGACAAAGAGAGAATGCAAGCCATTTTGACAAGTTAAACACCATATGAGGACGGAGCCTTAATTTGTACGACGTTTTGCTTATTACAGCTTTTTCAAGCCATTTTGTTTTGATAATTAACATCTGAAAAAAGGGAACTTTACTTATGACTTACTGCTACACCCTCCTCAATCCCCCATTGCTCTGAAGGTTACCTCTTTTACTTTCTCCTTGATACCATTTTCAGTCTGAGGTGGAAGGACACCTTCCCACCTTAAGGGGTTTATCACAATGATACTTCCACGGACTTCACCAGCGCCGGTAGTTGAATCTGTTTGATTAAAAACGACTTCGGTTATAATATTTTATTTTCTAGATCTCCAAATATAAAATTAACTTTCCGTTATATATGGCAAAACCGAATGGACTTGAAGATTGTAAACCTAAACAAATGTTGGACATACTCTTGAAGTGTTCTTAGAGAAATCTAGATTTCTGTAAGTTATATTCTAGTTGAGACATTGGGACAAATTTTGGGAAAGGTGGAGGGGGAAACACGGGTCTTTATCTGAATATCGAGTTTATTCCTGACCGGTTTTGCTTACAATAGCTTCTTCTGAAGAAGCAATTGTAGCGAAACTGGTCGGGAATAAACTCGATATTCAGATAAAGACCCGTGTTTCCCCCTCAACCTTTCCCATAATATATTCTAGTTATTCAAATGGAGGTTGGAAGTAGGGTGTGGGAGATAAAAGCATCCCCATTTAGAGAGCTGACTCTTTTATCATCATCATTTGGGGGAATCCGCCAGGGAGCACGTTGCTTCACTCACGCGGCGGCGCCAGTCCCCTCCACGGTCTCTCCGAGGGGCAAGCTTCCATGCAGACACCCAACAATTCTCGACAGGTTCGATCAACTTGCTCCAGCTATGAACTCTGTGGTGTGCGTTTCATTCGACTCCTCCATCGAGGGTTGTCTCTTGTAGAGACAACGCTGAATAGGATCAACATCAGGGAAATGTGCCACATGCCCATATAACCGGAGTTGACGTTCGCGAATTATGTTGGTGACTGATCTAGACTGAGTCTCATAGTTTGGTCTCTGGTTTGATATGAAGATATTCCAGCGATATCCCATGATTTTCCGAAGGCACTAA
>NC_134813.1:14615809-14623309 GCF_046742065.1 Oratosquilla oratoria
ACCAAGGCATTTACTCGCTTCTCTCAATCTACATTCTACCTCCACCTTCACTCCACCTTTTCCTGCTACACTTGCACCCAAGTATCTAAAACTATCCACTTCCTCCAGTCGCTCTCCCTTAATGTTCACTTCCAGTCTACTGCCACTTTCACCCCTTGTACATCTCATCACCTTACTTTTACCCACATTTATCTTCAGCTTTCTTCTATCACATACTCTCCCAAACTCTGCCACCAGCTTCCTCAATCCCTCCTCTGACCCTGCCACAAGCGCAGTGTCGTCCGCAAACAACAGCTGGCTCACCTCCCACTTTTCTCCATTTTCTTTAACCATCTCCAATCCCTGACTCACTACCCTAGCATTCACCTCTCGCACCACCCCATCCATGTATAAGTTGAACAGCCAGGGCGACATAACGCATCCTTGACGAAGTCCCACCTTTACTTCAAACCACTCACTCTCTCCATTTCCAATCCTAACACATGCTCTACTACTCACATAAAAACTCTTGACAGCTCCCAAAAGCTTTCCTCCTATCCCATAAATCTGCATAACCTCCCACAGTGCCTTTCTGTCTACCCTATCATAAGCCTTTTCCAGATCCATAAAAGCCCAAAAAACATCCTTCCCCTTTCCTATAGCTTTCTCACATATCTGTCTTACCACAAAGATCTGATCTACACAACCTCTACCCGTCCTAAATCCACACTGTTCCTCACCAATTACTCCTTCTGTTCCTCTCATAGTATTAGTAATAATAATAATAATAATAATAATAATAATAATAATAATAATAATAATAATAATAATAATAATAATAATAATAATAATAATAATAATAATAATAATAATAATAATAATAATAATAATAATAATAATAATAATAATAATAATATAACATCATTTAAATAATTCCCTCATATCAGTATTAATATTGTCGTCATTAGGCTTTGCGCTTAACTATAAATCATTATGATGATAAAAAAAAATAAAAAATGCCTATGTAGGGTGAATGCACTCCACTAATTAAGCAGTGGCTAATCAGTTTATTGTACCTGACGTATCGCTTGAGGTGACGTGTTGTCTTAGTCTTTTTTTCCTTATTCTTTTACAGAAAGACCCTATTCACACTAGCGGTTTCAAATGCAGCGGTTAATTATAATATATGATGAAGCGGTTGTATGGTTTTGTAGAATCACATAGTCATTGATGAGCTGTATCACTATTTTCTAAAAAAAATTATGTAGGAATGGTTTGGTCTGCTTTCTTCAACAAATACATCAGCATATTCTAAAAGAGAGAGAGAGAGAGAGAGAGAGAGAGAGAGAGAGAGAGAGAGAGAGAGAGAGAGAGAGAGAGAGAGAGAGAGAGAGAGAGAGAGAGAGAGAGAGAGAGAGAGAGAGAGAGAGAGAGAGAGAGAGAGAGAGAGAGAGAGAGAGAGAGAGAGAGAAAGAGAGAGAGAGAAATGTGGATACCAGGTTTCACACTATACTTGTACAGTGTCTTTCAATAGAAATCCATGTTGTCCTTAGGGAGATCCTTTCAGCCATTGGACACAATATCTGTAATCCTGAGTCCTTGGCGTTGCTCTGAAACACGCCCTGAAGCAGTGAAATATTATTTTGATAAACCTCGGAAAAAGATGCAACCAGTGGTGGGATTAACCTCTTGAATACGATGATGCCAATCTATGTGTCATAAGCCTCGAGCTTCTTAATTATATTCATTTTGTAGTAGCTGAGTGACCCCCACGTATTCTGTGAATAGGTTTGATCACGTTTTCTGTGGTGTTATATTTATTAAGGGTGAAAGAAAACAAATATAACTTCAGTAACTTCATACTTTGTAATGCGCGTTATGCGATACATCATGATGCACCAGGCAATCTGACGTGCACGCGAATATTTGACTTATATTTGAGAACACGACGTCGTGTCGTGGAAGGCACACGGCAAAAAGTCGATACGTGTGAAATAAGCCCTATGTCTGCAGCTTCGAAATGAGTCTGTAAATCATCACTGTTTCAAAGTCACCCGATATAAGGATTTTTTTTCTTCTATAGTTCCCTCAGTGATATTAGCCCTTGTTCACAATAGCGATTTTAATGGAGCCGTTCACATACAACCGCGCAATTTTTCCTTGACTATACGGTATCGTCGCGGAATCCGCGCGGTTCAGACCGCCAGTGTGAACAGGGCCATAGAGTGGAGGAGAGTTATGCGAGTCAATTTACATGTGTTTGTAACGTAATCTACTGTATATTATTCCTCCTTAAAACAATTATACGTGTCCTTTAACTGAAAATATTACCCTGAAATTTTATCTCGCCTTTCCTCGATTCACAACCACATACATTCTAATTCAATTGAATAGCAGTAATCCATTCACTCTACGAATTATACGAACGCAAAGTTAATCTGCAAGGGGCCTGTAGGAGTTTAAGCTTACATTGATTGATAATTCCTTTAGCAAGTAAAAGTAACTCACTTAGATGCAGCCTTCTTAACCCTTCCAGCGCGTCGAACTTCTTACAATTTTGTTCTAGAGAGTGTTTGGCTCGTTTCACACGCAGCAACTTTTCGACGTGCGCCGTCCACGGCACGACGTCGTGGGTGTGACGTGGTCGTGGGTGTGACGTGTGAAGACGTCCGTAGACACTCTTGGTTATTTGATAGAACGACGTCGTGCCGTGGACGAAGCCCGGCAAAAAGTCGATACGTTTGAAACGAACCTTAGGTAATTTAATTCAGCCATTGGAGAAATGAAAAAATTCCGAATAAAGTGAATCTCCGTCAAAGCCATCTATACATATATATATATATATATATATATATATATATATATATATATATGTATATATATATATTGGAAGGAGGCCATTTATGATGCATGCGTTGTTGTAGTAAAGAGCAGCGATAGCATTATTATGCATAATAATGCTATCGCAGCTGTTGACTTCAACAACGCATATATATATATATATATATATATATATGTATATATGTATATATACATATATATATAAATATGTATATATACATATATATACATACATATATATGTATATATTTATATATACATATATATATATATAAATATGTATATACATACATACATACATATTAGGTTTTCAAGGTTACCTCGAGCGTTAGAGCGTCACTACTTGCGACGGAGGTCGAAGTGATGGTAATTTGATCTCTGCCACCAGCGAGTTGGACCAAGAGCATGGTTCATTAAATTCCACGCTACAAAGTCCTCGGTAAGGGTCACCGTCCTAACCTCCTGATAGAAGGAGTTCGCGACGTAAAACTGAATCATCATCAGAAAGTATGTAGCCCCACAAAGTCTGGCAAGCGGTCCTCATGCCCTCAAAAAAAAAAAAAAAAAAAAAAAAAGGAAGAAAAGAAAGAAAGAAAGAAAGAAAAAAGAAAGAAAGACAAATATTTTTGGACTATTGTCCGTATTGTATAGGTGTCGGACTGTTCCTATGCTATTGGCTGCAAGAGGCAGAGGGAGAATGGTTTCCTGTTCCCAGCTACCAAAGAGCGAATTGGTGTACACAATACATGTGAAGGTGAAAAAGAGAAGGATAATACATGATCTATAATATATGATATACGATACATAATGTATAGCATATCAAATATCATGTGTGACATGTTTATATGATATACGATACATGATACGATACATAATGTATAACATATGGCATGTTTATGTGATATACGATGCATAATATACAACATATATAATATATGATATAATATACAACATATATAATATATGATATATAAAATATAATATATAATATATGATGCATGATATGTAACTTATATATAGTATATAATATATGATATACAAACAATGATATATATGCCTTCTTAAAGAAAATAGTGGTGTGTATATTTGTAAGGTAACAGCATTTTCCACATATACAACGTATATAACATATTGTACATAAGAAATAAAATATACAACACATGATATATAAGATATGATATGTAATATATTATATATGAAATAAGATATATGATATATGACTTCTTAAAGAAAATAATGGTGTGTATGTGTCAGGTCACATTTCCTATTGCTTGGACAATAAAGCCTATTTATAATGTAATTATTATTTAATATGAGTGAAATATGGGATCTAATACTTAAACAAATACACATACACACATGCCTATAATACGCACGGTACAATGTTTAGATCCTCATACATAGGCAGCATATCATGGACATGCATTTTTCGATCGAGCCCAATGATTTACAAGATATACGTACATGCTTATCCCATCAACGTGCATAAAGTTCTCCGAAACAACGGTTTAGGCTATAAAATGTTGACATTACCTTATGGGTAAAGAGGAGGAAAATGATGATGGTGGAGGCTGTCTGAAAATTGGGAGGGGAGGAAACGAGAGCGTTCGTAAGAATTATGGAGTTGAGGCGAAGTGTATGAGAAACTCAAAAGAAAAAAAAATGTTTGCCTTGTAGTGAAAGCTAAAATAAAAAGAGCAAACGATAAACTAATTTTAAACTTAAAGGAATGCAGAGAACAGCATCACCTTTAACAAAATTCGTGACTTAAAGGAATGTTGAAAAGAAGGGTATATGTTATATATGTGAGTATATATTATTACATTCCCTACAAATTATAAATTAAGCCAAAACATATTATGGTGGGCTGTGTGATGTGATGCGAGAGGCGGGCGAGTTTAAGTGTTGTTGTTTAAAACTGTGTATTTGTCATTTTTATTCTTTGCCCTATGCTAAAGATTTTGATTTCTGTACGTGGATGTTTCTTGCTGTTGTTTTGGTGCATCAAGCTATAATTCTGAAAACTATATTTTGTTTTGTTTGTAAGATGCCTTTGTTACAAATACGAGTATGGTTTACCAACAGAGGGTTTCACGAATGGAATAGACTTAGTAACCATGTAGTGAGCACTAAAGCAATTGTTTGTTTTTATAGGACATTAAATAGAATAACTTTAAGGATAGGGATGACAGATAAAAGGGACGTGGATCGGCCTAGTGTAGGCCTTATGGTCTCTTGCAGTCAACTCCATTCTTATGTTCTTAGGAGGGCGGATCCCCATAAGCGTAAAGCTCCTAGTGAAGAGCGGGCAACCCATCCATCACCTAGAGCAGGGGTGGGCAACCTTCTTAGGTGTGGGTGCCAACAATTCTCGCGTGCCAATAGAGTAAAATTGTAGGCCTACATACGAGTGTGGGTCCCCTCCTTTCACCTCTTAGGACTCTAAACCGCCACCTAGCTCAGCATACAGAAGAAGTTGGATATACATTACTTATTTTTCTAAAGGACCTCAGGGTTTCTCATGCCAGAAAAAGCCGTTACTGTGCCAGACTTGCAAGCGTGCCAAGGGTTGCCCACCCCTTTTCTAGGTAAAAGCAAGCTGAATTGACTTGAGTTATGGAAGAATCGCGTACAGAAAGGGATTGCTAATAATCGAGAACCCTTTAAAACTACACACATCCTACCCCTTAGACAGGGAAAGTAACAAAAGAAGTCAAACACCCCAACTCCATCTCTTCTGGTATATCTTTCCTATTCTATTCCTCTTTTAATTAGTGTGTCCCTACTTGCGACGAAGGTCGAGGTGACAAGTTCGAACCCTGCCACCGGCGAGTTAGATCAAGGGAATGATTCATTTGACTCCACGTTACAAAGTCCTCTGTAAGTGGAACCGTCCTAGCCTCCACATAGTGGGAGTTTGCAACATTAAACCGAATCATGCACGAATCTATTAAGAATATATATTATATATCACATAAAGCTTACTCTCCATCCTATTTGGGGTAGAGGTATACAAATATCTTTTGCTTTTAGACAATCGGCCATGTCCTATAGGGTCAATAAGCGGATGTGTTGCAATGGTAGATCAAATCACTTTATAATAGCCGATGAAAATAGCTAAATCAGCCACAAGAATTGTTTATCATTTAACATATATTGGGTGAACAAATCTGTATCGTGGCTTAAGAAGCTATATAAAAAATGGCACAAATATATGCTGCAATAGCAAGGCAATATCTGAGGAAACATATAAAAATAAATTCTGTTTTGAAAAAGAAAAAAGAAACGAAGAAAAAAAACGTACGCTTCGGCAATCTGTAACCGTTTCTTTGCTTGCTCCCCTCAATGTGACGGCACACTAGGCATTTCTCGCTAGCATGCTATTTGCTTTTGTTACTTCGTTTAAGTAGAAATTATTTCAGTTACGATCTTTTGTTTTTCAAATTCCCAAATATCAAATTACTCTTGAGTCATATGATAAGAAGCTGAGTGACGACCTTTGAAAAGTTAAACCTATACGAATGTTAGACACATTATTGAACTGTCCTAGAGGAAGTCTAGACTACTGTAAACAAAGTTGTTTTCCACCTTTTGAAATTGATAACATCTGACGAGATTCTTGAATGTGGGATGAAGGCTTTATACAGAGTAATGAAAACTTAGGATTTATACATTCAATATCATAAGGACTTTATTAACACCCCTACGGACCAGAGATACGCAGTATTATTCTATGCCTGGAGATGTTCACTAAAAAATAGATATAAAATAAATTAATACTTTAACTTATGTTATTCTTTCTCCCTATTGTCTTTATGATTTCATCTCTGCAGTGCGATAGTGTCCTAGGATAGACAGTCCTGGCTATTTCTGAAATGTTAATTCTAAATCTTTGCTAGCCTCTATAACTACAATCTCAAATTACTGTGGAAGTCAATAATTCACAAAAGGTTAAGCGTCGCATCTGACCACCGGAGACGACAACAGCACTGGTATAGCCAGGGAGGGAGATAGTTTTGCTATAACGAGATGCAGAGTTTGGGGGTAATTTCATGGCTGTGAACATTATAAAGATTAAGAGGAACATCAAAAACTTATCCAACATAAAAAACAAAGTGTTTTAAGAAATCTGCAACGCACGAAGAAGGCAGATTCCGCAGCGGTTTGGGAAAATGTTATTTACACTTCGGTAATCGGTCTCTAGAAGAAGATCAGCCGCAGATTCTAAGTAGTGAAGGATGTGTGTAGTTTACCTTACAGGAAGAAGACAATTTTACATTTACAATTACTATGCAAGAGGCATCAAAATCACTATCTTAATATTATAAATCTCTGATACAGTATGGAGTACTGAATACATATGTTTTGTACAATTATTATTTTATTGTTATAGACTGTAGTTTATACGTTCTTTTCTCTTTATGGTCAATATGATACATATACATACATACACACACACACACACACAAACACACACACACACACACACACACACACACACACACACACACACACACACACACACACACACACACACACACACACACACACACACACACACACATATATATATATATATATATGTATGTATGTATGTATGTATATATGTATTTATGTATACATATACATATACATATACATATAATCATACACATACATAACACATACATATACACACAC
>NC_134813.1:14628309-14633309 GCF_046742065.1 Oratosquilla oratoria
CGGAGGTTTGCATACCTTTGGTCAGGTCGCTTGCGGGCACGGGTCCAAGGGCCAGCTCAGCGATTTGGACGAAATGTATAGTAACCCAATAGATTTAATTCTAAATTCATAAAATTAGTTTATTCCCCTCAAGTCAATACGGAAGAAAAGTAATACTCATAAATATATGACGGATATCCTGAAACATGAGACTGAAATAAAAAGAGGACTTTACTTAAGAATACGAAACGGGGAAACACTCCTTAGATCCAAATATAACAATATGGTAAAACTGGTTAAAAAAAAATACGCGCACAGCAAAACGTAACTATGAAATTTAGGTTGCCAGACAAGCGAGATCCAACCCAAAGGGCTTCTTTCATCTATACAGAACAAAAAAATAGAAAAGGATAGGCCCAATTCAAAATGACAAAAAAGTAATGATAGAATCTGAAGAAAAAATGAGTGAGGCGTTTAACAAATACTGTCTCTCGGTGTTTACTATGGAGAGGTTAGATAAAGTGCCTGAATGCGATCCGATTTTCAGTGGGGATGAAAAAAGTAGATTATCTAATACCAGCATTAGTAAGGTACAAGTAGTCAAGCAGATTGAAAGCCTTAAAGCTACAAATTCCCCGGGTCCAGACGAATTTATTCCGAGAGTGCTTAAAGAGTGTAATTTTGAAATCTGCAACCAGTGAACAGAAATATTTGATAAGTCGGTAGACACTGGTATTGTGCATATTGCCTGGAGGCAGGCAAACGTTGTTCTTATTTTCAAAAAGGGATATAAATCGTCTATATACAACTACAGGCCAATCAATTTAACATCAGTTATAGGTAACATGTTTGAATCAATAATAATTAATAGACTCAGAAAACGTATCAAGATACTCTATATATATTCACACACACACACACACACACACACACACACACACACACACACACACACACACACACACACACACACACACACACACACACACACACACACACACACACACACACACACACACACACACACACACACACACACACACACACACACACACACACACACACACACACACACACACACACACACACACACACACACACACACACACACATGAGACGCACGGAACATCCGATGCACTCTACGTGACACCAATAAAACAATGCACATTTCTCAACATTGTACCTGTAAAGTCTTTAAGAAAACCCTCTAGCATTACAATGTGGTATTTAATTTGAATGGTAGTGCATCACACAAAGGAATACAAATGAGATGAAAACAGCGTTAGACCTATTCGTCCCTATGGAGCTGCTTGTGAACTGAAAGACCTGGAAACAGTGGAAACAGTTAACAACCACTGACTTAATTTAAGTGTATATGCTCGCGATGCTAAGAAATAAGTTATTTTGGGTTTGGAGTTCATATTTTTTCAGTTCTCTGAGTCCCAAATGTTGCATTGAAAATTTTCTAATCAATAGATTACCCACCCAATTCTGATCCACCTGAAGATATTCTTGCGTGCTGTTTATTGCTGTAGTGAGTTGAATTTCAGTATTAACTCGTAAAAAGAAAAAAAAAAAAAAAAAATCTCCAGTTTGATCCTTACCAGCTTTCGAGGGCTTGGAAAGTGGTCTATAAGGACGAATAGGTCTGTTGTAGTTTGCATCTCCTTTGTAAAATGTATTAGCATTCAAACTGAATACCACGTTGTTATGCTAGGGAGTTTCTTTACAGAGTTTCCTTTTTAATTTTGCAAAATTATAGATATAACGTTGAGAAATGTGCATTTTTTCATTGATGTCAAGTAGAATAGATTGAATGCTTTGTGCGTTTCGAGTGTGCAACCCTTTGCGCGCGTGCAAAACCTGGCATACAAATGACTTTTCGGCGCGCGAAACCTAGAGCTCACCTTAGAAAAATATCTAATAAATCTCCAGCTTCTTTTGTGCGGCCACTGGTATAGCCGCATGCTGCGGTGGGCGGCGAATTTGGGGCCTCCTAGGAGGTAAAGGGAGGGAGGTACCTCAAACTCACATGTAAGCCTATATTCATACTCCACTGTCACCCGAGGCAATTTTGTTTCAAAGATTTGGCTGATTTTGGCACCCATACTTAAAAAGTTTGCCCACCCCTGGTCTAGACATGTATGATCTATTTGTAATATACATTGCAAGGCTGAAAGGATACAGAGCGAATGAGACCTTGTGCCCTTGTTGATCAAATTAACTACAAGAATATCACATGGATAGAAGACCGGATCAAAGATTTGGCTGATTTTGGCATCCGCACTTAAAAAGGTTACCCACCCCTGGTCTAGACATGTATGATCTATTTGTAATACACATTGCAAGGTTGAAAGGATACAGGGCGAATGGGACCTTGTGCCCTTGTTGATCAAATTAACTACAATAACATCACATGGATAGAAGACTGGATCAAAGATTTGACTGATTTTGGCATCCGCACTTAAAAAGGTTACCCACCCCTGGTCTAGACATGTATGATCTATTTGTAATACACATTGCAAGGCTGAAAGAATACAGGGCGAATGGGACCTTGTGCTCTTGTTGATCAAATTAACTACAAGAATATCACATGGATAGAAGACCGGATCAAAGATTTGGCTGATTTTGGCATCCGCACTTAAAAAGGTTACCCACCCCTGGTCTAGACATGTATGATCTATTTGTAATATACATTGCAAGGCTGAAAGGATACAGAGCGAATGAGACCTTGTGCCCTTGTTGATCAAATTAACTACAAGAATATCACATGGATAGAAGACCGGATCAAAGATTTGGCTGATTTTGGCATCCGCACTTAAAAAGGTTACCCACCCCTGGTCTAGACATGTATGATCTATTTGTAATACACATTGCAAGGTTGAAAGGATACAGGGCGAATGGGACCTTGTGCCCTTGTTGATCAAATTAACTACAAGAATATCACATGGATAGAAGACCGGATCAAAGATTTGGCTGATTTTGGCATCCTGGTCTAGACATGTATGATCTATTTGTAATACAGATTGCAAGGCTGAAAGGATACAGGGCGAATGGGACCTTGTGCCCGCGTTGATCAAATTAACTATAAGAATAGCACATGGATAGAAGACCGGAAGAGAACCCTATTGCATTATGGATGTTGTATACAGTTCACTTTGTTGCTTCGAACCAAATGAAAATTGAATTTATGCTGCAACGAGCTGCATTGCCCAAAGAATAGTTGATCACCTGAAACCTGTTATTCATTTTTTATTCTTTATTTCATTCGTTCTTCCTTCCTTCTTCCCTTTCCTTCCTTCCTCTTCACATTAATACTTTCTTACTTATTTCTTTCGTTTTTTCTCTCGTTCGTTCCTTCCAGTATTCTTCCACTCCTTCCTTCCTTCCTTCCTTCCTTCCTTCCTTCTTTCCTTCCTTCCTTCCTTCCTTTTTCCTTCCTTCCTTCCTTTTTTCCTTTCTTTCTTTCTTTCTTTCTTTCTTTCTTTCTTTCTTTCTTTCTTTCTTTCTTTCTTTCTTTCTTTCTTTCTTCTTCCTTCCTTCCTTCCTTCCTTTCTTCCTTCCTTTCTTCTTCCTTCCTTCCTTCCTTCCTTTCTTCCTCCTTCCTTCGCTCCTTCTTCCTTTCTTCCTCCTTCCTTCTTTCTTTCTTTCCTCCATCCTTCCCTCCTTCCTTCTTTCATTCATTCACTCGTTTATTCATTTTTTCCTCATTCCTCCATTACTTCCCTAATCCTTCTCTTCTCTACTCTCTATCTTCCTTCCTTCCTTCCTTCCTTCCTTCCCTCCTTCCTTCCTTCCTTCCTCACTTCCATTTTTCCATTATTTTTCCCCTTTTTACTTTTTTTTCTTCCTTTTTCCTTCATGTCTTCCTTTCGTATTTCCTGCTGTCATTCTTTCTTTCCTACCCTTATTACTTTCTACATTCCTTTTTTCTTTGCTTCCTTCCTTCTTTCCTTCTTTTCTACTCCTTCCTTTCTTCTTCCCTTCCTTCTTTTCTTCCTGGCTTTCTTCCTTTCCTCCTTCCCTTCCTCCTTCTTCCCTTTCTTCCTTCCTTCTTTCTTTCCTTCCTGGATTCCTTCCTTTCCTCCTTCCCTTCCTCCTTCTTTCCTTCCTTCCTTCATTCTTTCTTTCCTACTATCTCTACTTCGTTCCTCCTTTCTTTTCTTTCCTCCTTCATCCCTTCCTCATTTCCTTCCTTTCTTTTTCTTCTTTCTTCTCTTATTTCCTTCCTTCTTTCCTTCCTTTTTTTCCTGCTTCCTTCCAACTATCCCTTCTTCGTTCCTCCTTTCCATCCTTCTTCCTCCCTTCCCTCCTTCCTTCTTTCCCTTCTTGCTTCCTTCCTTCCTCCCTTCTTTCCCTCCTCCTTCCTTTCTTTCTTCATTTCTTCCTTACTCCATGGCTTTCTTAATTCTTCTCTTCTCTACCCCCTTCCTACCTTCCTTTCCTTCTTCCTTCATACCATCCTTCTCCTCATTCCTTCCCTCAATATTTGCCATCTACTTCCTTTCTTCTTTTCTTCCTTCCTTCCATCCTTCATTTATTCATCCATTCATTCACTTATTCACTCATTCATTCATTCATTCATTCATTCATTCATTCATTCATTCATTCATTCATTCATTCATTCATTCATTCATTCATTCATTCATTCATTCATTCATTCATTCATTCATTCATTCATTCATTCATTCATTCATTCATTCATTTATTCATTCATTCATTCATTCATTTATTCATTCATTCATTCGTTCTTTCGTTCATCCATTCGTTCGTTTATTCATTCATTCGTTCGTTCGTTCATTCATTCGTTCGTTTATTCATTCATTCCAATTTCTCGCTTGAATATTTTCATTACATTCCTCCTTCCTTCCCCATTTTCTTCCCTCTTCCTTCGTTTCCTCATTCCTCCTTTCCTTCCTTCCTTCTTTCACTATATATATTGTATATATATATAATAAAATATATATATATATATATATATATATATATATATATATATATATATATATATATATATATAT
>NC_134813.1:14640809-14643309 GCF_046742065.1 Oratosquilla oratoria
AAAGAGCCTTACTATAATCATTGAAGAAAAACATACAATAGGAGATAGCTACAAATATATTTCAGCTGATTTTGGTTCAACTAATCTTCGAGGCGACATTAGAATGTTCTCGAACATAGCGGGCGCACCGTAGCTCCGCCCACCCGTGACGTCACTGACACGTTCGGACAGAGGCGTAAACTAAGGCCATTAATTTTAAGAGTAATAGGAAAAATTCCCAACTTTCAGATCAGGATTCCACTAAAGAAATAGTTTAGGGAGAGATTGTAGCAGCTAGGGGCTGTGTTGAGAAGCGAAATGAAGTTTTACGAAATAATACAACAGGGAGGTTAGTAGTTTACCCATAGATACGAACACATAGCCGTCTCGTTTTTTTTTTTTTTTTTTTTTTTTTTTTGTGCGCAGCTAAAATTTTAATCTGATGCCAAAAACTATCCCGATAACAGGTATGGGTACGTTCTGTAAGATTAATTAAAATAAATGTCAATATGTGAGTTAAATGATATAGTGCAGATATAGTAGGTAGATAGTTATTATTATTATTAAGTTTTGAATCTGATGCCAAAAACTATCCCGATAACAGGAAAAAAAAGGGTTTAAGGGAGTGTACTCCACAAACACTTTGAGTGGAAGGAGTTAGACGGTGTCACGCATATATACATTAGCTATGAGAGTGTAATCCTTAGAGTACAATTCTGTCTGTGATCGTTCTCTAATAAGAATACGGGGTTGAAGGTAGACACAATATTGTAAGTAGACTTATACAGTGACCGGAAGGTTGGAGCGTAAATAACTACGTTTTTCCACGTGCCTGTGACCTTACTTATGATGCCCATAAGCAAAAAAAAAACTGTGTTATTAAATGTTTCGCATACCCATATATTTTTCATACTGTAAGGATCAATAGATTGTCTAGTTGGAGAAAACCACAATATACTTTTGTATTTTCTTACTATATTTTTGCTTCAGTGTAATAATTAACACATAGAAAACCTTCACTTATATTCTTTTACTACCCCACTTGGGCATAGGCCTTTTCGCTACCCAGAACCAACCCCGAACGACCTGAGAAAAGGGGACGGAGTCAGACGTGAATAACAAGGAGCAGTTTCCATTTATGGTCAGATATATCCATATAGACGATTGGGTGGTGGCAGCGTATACCTTGATTTCTTATTTCCCAAATCGTTCTTATGTGGGTATCTCTGATCACTCCCATTGGAGGTGCTCTTGGTTAAACACTAATCAATCGACGGCACCACAGTAGTAGTAGTAGTAGTAGTAGTAGTAGTAGTAGTAGTAGTAGTAGTAGTAGTAGTAGTAGTAGTAGTAGTAGTAGTAGTATGCCTGAGAGGTACCAGGTCCCCACCACCCAAATCAACACATATACAAAACCTGGATTTTGAACAGACGGTGGTTGACAGTAGGATAAATGAACTTTTGTACTAGGCATTATTAAAAATAAATAAATAAATAGACAAATAAAAAGGTCGTCGACCACAGTCATTGGCGGGAGAGGGGCCAATGAACTGTGTCTGTGGAAGACAGACCCTGCTGCTTCCACCACACAGTTCCAATAGAATGGAGGTCGTATATCTATTAAAAAATAAAGTAATAGTAGTAGTAGTAGTAGTAGTAGTAGTAGTAGTAGTAGTAGTAGTAGTAGTAGTAGTAGTAGTAGTAGTAGTAGTAGTAGTAGTAGTAGTACATGCGCATGCACGCACATATTCGTACTAATATTATGCCGACTGTCGTAAATGAATTCGAAGAAAAATAAAAATCGTCTTTCTTCTCCTTCTCCTTCTCCATCTCCATCTCCATCTCCATCTCCATCTCCATCTCCTTCTTCTCCTTCTCCTTCTCCTTCTCCTTCTTCTTCTTCTTCTTCTTCTTCTCCTTCTTCTTTATCCGGTGGAGGGCGGGAATAAGTGGTCGACTTTGGTGGAAGTGCTGACTGTTGTCAATTAATTCTTAGTAAAATTAAAATCGTCTTTTGTCATCCGGTGGAGGACGGGATAAGTGGTCGGCTTTGGTGGGCGGGCCATCTGTTGTATATGATTTCGTACCAAACTAAAGCTATTTCTTTTTTTTTTTTTTTTTTACTTATAGTTATATAATCTCCTAGAAGATCTTGACACCCGGCGGAGGGCGGGAACAGTTGTTAGCCTTGGTGGTCGGCCCAAATTGTAAATGAATTCGTATCGTGCTAAAGTTTGAGCTGGAGGATTATATTCATTAACCCATCCTGTACTCTGACGGCCGTTCGAATGAAAAAAATATATATATTCCAAAGCGTTAGATAAAACAAAGGCTACAAAAATTGTCGCTGTATAGAAATGGTTAAATGGGATTGTCACACTTGGCTTTCACGGGCTTTACAGCGCAAACCGCTCAGAGTTCAAGTAAAAACGACTTCGGTTACATTATTTTATCTTTCAAGTCTCCAAATATGAAATTGTCTTTCCGTCATATAAAATAAAACTGAATGATGAGCTAAGAG
>NC_134813.1:14650809-14655809 GCF_046742065.1 Oratosquilla oratoria
CCTTGTAAGGGGGAAAAATCCCTTCGGATATATATATACATACATACATACATACATACATACATACATACATACATACATACATACATACATATATATATATATATATATATATACATACATATGTATATATATACATATATATACATATATATATATATATATATATACATACATATGTATATATATACATATATATACACATATATATGTATATATATATATATACATATATTGTTATAGTCAACCGTAAACCGAACCACTTTCAAATCGCTCGCCTACTACTAACGGCTTCGAACATGACTCATAGCCATCATACGTTGTGACAACGTTGGTGATTCGAACCTTACCATGAAACAATTGGCCACGCCTTCCTTGGGTATAAAAAGCGCCCCCGCGGCTGTCCGCTCCCACTCACACAACCCCAGGCCTCACGTACTTCTCGCTGTATATTGGTGCCTTGCTGTTCTGTTCGCAAGTATAGTATTAATCAATCTTGGACTTATATATCATTACTTTTGTATGTTTTAGTTATGTTGTGCCCCTTTGTTATTTCTCTTGTATGTATTTATTTATGTTAAATGTCCCTGTGTACTTTGAGTGTATGATCGTAAATGTCAAATAGTAAAGCTTTATTTTTCTTTATTTGTAAATATAGTTTATTTAAGTTTCGTGCAGACTTCTATCTTACCTCCATCTTTACTTACATTCAGTCTCAAATATTGCTTTTCCTCGGAACGTACATTTATCTACCTAAATTATCTATACGTTCCACTTTATTGTTGTGGGCTTGCTTCCCAACTGGAACTCGACTTACTCCTAGACTTGACTTAAGTTCCACTCTTTACATTAACTCAGGCCAAACCAAGCAAGCAACCCATGACAATATGTAGTTACATTTGTCTGGTAAGAGAAACTCTGAAGTCTGAGTATTATTATGAAAAAGTTTTGCTATCTTTTTTTCTGGTTGTTCTTACAGAATATTAGTTTTTTACTGACATCTCTCTACTGGCTGCAAGAGACCATAAGCTCTACACAAGGCAGTTCCATGTTCCTTACCACTTGTCATCCCCCATCCTTAAAATGATCTAACGTTCTCTTAAAACAAACATCTGTTTCAGCATTCACCGCATGGTTATCATATCTATTCTATTCGTTAACCACTTTGTTGATAAACCAGTTCTTGTCTATTTCCTCCTTAAACCTAAATTTCTATATTGAGGCTTTATTCCTGTAAAGAATACACACGTCGCATATAACATAAAACACCTCGTTCGGTGATTATGAGAAAGGTAGAAGTCAAAGTGATCTATCCTACCCTTTCGTCTTTTCTTTTCCAGGCGACAGTCCTCAAATTCTTCTTGTTTTCTTCTTCGAAATTCCGCCAAATTGACCTCCCTCGCAAGTGGCATATGCCAAGTCTTATTATGTGGGGCCATTAGGACAAAATTATGTGAGGGTAAGTTTTTCCACCTTCATTGTAGTGGTGATGCAGGAAACTGTACTTCTCTCAGAAGAAACTCACCCTCCTAAGGAATGGGAATCTGCAGTTGAAGGTTCCTGGGTTCATCTGACTCTTGTTTGAAAATATTGGAATATCTTGTTTGTTACCTGTATTGGGGGTATTTCCTGTACATCTATATGAAGTTGATACGGGGCAGAGTCATGGAAACATAAAAATGAAGGAGACTGCAAGAGACCATAAGGCCTACACTAGACAGACCAATGTCCATTACCACTTGTCCAAAATGACGATTTGATATGGGCTAAAGCAGCAGCATGCTTCGTCATCTTAGACAAAATACACAGAGCCCCAGATCCAGACGGACAGCTCAGCCACGCGACGACTAACAGGCAGATATTTTGTCCACTCGCTGCGACAATTCATCACACCGGCAGATGTCCATTACCACTTGTCCAAAATGACGATTCAATATGGGCTAAAGCAGCAGCACGGTTCGTCGTCTTAGACAAAATACACAGAGCCCCAGATCCAGACGGACAGCTCAGCCACGCGACGACTAATAGGCAGATATTTTGTCCACTCGCTGCGACAATTCACCACACCGGCAGATGTCCATTACCACTTGTCCAAAATGACGATTCAATATGGGCTAAAGCAGCAGCACGCTTTGTATCTTGGACAAAATACACAGAGCCCCTGATCCAGACGGACAGCTCAGCCACGCGACGACTAACAGGCAGATATTTTGTCCACTCGCTGCGACAATTCATCACACCGGCAGATGACGTCGAGTGGGGGACCAACCAGACACATTACCACGTTCCCTTTTTCTGCCATATATATATTGACCAGCTTGACTTCCAACACTATTCCTCTGAAGAAGCCGCTTAGGCGAAACTAGTCAGGAATAAAAGTATTTCCCTCAGCCCGTGTTCCCTTTACCTCCTATCTTCATTCGTCACAATGTTCACACATTATTATTATCATCATTATTATCATCATCATTATCATCATTATCATCATTATTATCATTATTATCAACATCATCATTATCATTATCATTACTACTACTACTACTACTACTACTACTACTACTACTACTACTACTACTACTACTACTACTACTACTACTACTACTACTACTACTACTACTACTACTACTACTACTACTACTACTACTACTACTACTATTTTTCCAGTTTTTCTATATGCGTTGAATATTGGAACATTCAACGTTTCCCTTCGTTTTTTACGTTGGTGAATTGTAGTTTTTCCATACACCGCATCAATAATAGTCTACATTAAATGTAACGTTAATGCTACTTTGCAAAGTATTCTATATATATATAGGATACATGTTGATGCGTTAGCCATCATCCACCAATTACAATGTCCTTTAATGATATTTTACTTTTTGTGTGGAGACTGTTAATGAAGAAATTATCTCATGAATTCTCTTATTATCTTTGAAAATGCATGGTAGATTATAAATCATGTATGACAATACAAAAAAAAATCTGTCATGCCTAATCATGCCTAGAACCACAATATTATATATATATATATATATATATATATATTTATATATATATATATATATGTGTGTGTGTGTGTGTGTGTGTGTGTGTGTGTGTGTGTGTGTGTGTGTGTGTGTGTGTGTGTGTGTGTGTGTGTGTGTGTGTGTGTGTGTGTGTGTGTGTGTGTGTGTGTGTGTGTGTGCGTGTGTGTGTGTAATTTTTTTTACAAGTCTATGTACGTTGATAGCTGGAGCCACTGTCACCTACCCTACTACTCCATCGCCATTTTGGTACAGAGAAATCAAACTTCAAATAGCTTTGTTCATAATGTCAGTACCCCCTTTAAAAGAATAATTACAAGTATTCTACAATTGCTGAAGTATTTGGAATGGTGCACTACATTGTGATACATTATTTAGCTGCTTTATTTTGAAAAATTTATAGATATCACGAAACTACCGGCATGTGTGGAGGGGTTGTAAAAATGTGTATAATCCCTTGTTGTATGTAGCAGACACATAATAGTTTCAACACTCCTGGCAAGTGCAGGAGTTGTTGATTACCACGGGGAGCCCTGCTGGCCCTTTGTATTATCAAGTTAGGCTTGTTGGTCTCTTCTCCCTTCCCTTGCCACATGCTGGAGGCCATAGTTTTTGTTTCTACTCGTTTGGTTTGCTCTACCCTTCCACTTCCACTTCCACTTCCACTTCCACTTCCACTTCCACTTCCACACGGGTTATCACACTGAGCTATTTTTCTTCCCACGTCCTACCTACAGCCTCCGTTTCAATAACTACTTCCACTCCCACTCCCACTCCCACTTCCACTTCCACTTCCACTTCCACACGGGTTATCACACTGAGTTATTTTTCTTCCCACATCCTACCTACAGCCTCCGTTTCAATAACTACTTCCACTTCCACTTCCACTTCCACACGGGTTATCACACTGAGTTATTTTTCTTCCCACATCCTACCTACAGCCTCCGTTTCAATAACTACTTCCACTTCCACTTCCACTTCCACACGGGTTATCACACTGAGTTATTTTTCTTCCCACGTCCTACCTCCAACCTCCGTTTCAATAACTAGAATATGACTTCGTTTACAGCAATCTAGGTTTCTCTAATAGCAATTCAACAGTATGTCTAACATTCGTATTGGTTGACATTCTCTTAGTTCATCATTTAGCTTGGTCATATATGAAGGAGAAATAATTTGATATTTGGAGATTTGAAAAATTAAATATTGTAACCGAAGTCGTTTTTACTCAAACGAACTCTCAACTGTCAGCGCCGGTGAAGACCGTGGAAGCCCAGTGTGATAGCCCCTTAGGACTTACAATATATACATACACGCTACTGTACTTATGAACATTCGACTTACAAACTTTCAGTAAAATGACTTATTTAAACGGGGCAAGTTGAGAGGCAAGTCAAGCGTGCAAGTTACTTGCCGTGTGTAAACATCTTCCCGAAAAGAATGGCAACCTGTCCAATTTTCGTTGTCTAGCAGATGTTTACACTCGGCAAGTAACTTGAACGCTTGACCTGCGTCTCAACTTGCCTTGTGTAAACGGGGCTAAACAAACCAAACCAAGGGAACCTCGAGTCATCATCACCTCAAGCCTACTACCCCAGTTTCAAAGGAAAGAAAACCAAAAATAGATTACCATAATTACAATTTAGTTTCATTTTATGTGTCATTAGCAATGTGTTTTAGGATTAAAAAACAAACAAAAAACATGTACCCCGGTATCGAATTTATATAATACTTATGCATGTAGATTTCGAGTTACGAACATTTCGAGTTACGAACATTTCGAGTTACGAACATTTCGAGTTACGAACATTTCGAGTTACGAACATTTCGAGTTACGAACATTTCGAGTTACGAACATTTCGAGTTACGAACATTTCGAGTTACGAACATTTCGAGTTACGAACATTTCGAGTTACGAACATTTCGAGTTACGAACATTTCGAGTTACGAACATTTCGAGTTACGAACATTTCGAGC
>NC_134813.1:14663309-14665809 GCF_046742065.1 Oratosquilla oratoria
TTGTCTTCCAGATGTTTTACCCATCTATTCTTGATTATTTTCTCACAAATTTTGGCAATGGTGCTTGTTAGTGATACTGGCCTATAGTTGGTGGGTTCTTCTTTGTTTCCTCCTTTGTGTATTGGTACAATGTTAGCGTTTTTTCCAGTCCTCGGGTATCTTTCCTTCTTTGAGTGAGCTGTTTATTAAGATGTGTATTTTGTCTGTTAGTTCTTCTTTGCACTCCTTTAGAATCCAATTTGCAATACCGTCCGGGCCATGTGATTTTCTGACATCCAGCCTTGATAAATGTTCTGATATTTCCTTTAGTGATGCTGTAAACTCATTCATGAGGGGAGATTTCTTGTTTTTGTCTATGTCACAATTCGGTATTTTCTCTCTGGTGAAAACAGATTTAAAGTGATTGTTCATGACTTCGGCCATCTCTAAATCTTCTGTGTATTCTATGTTTCCTTGGCATAGTTTCACCAATTCCTGTTTGTTTTTAAGTTTACCATTCACATACCGATAGAATAGTTTGGGTTGCTCTTTGCATTTGTCTATAATATCCTTCTCATGGTTCCTTTTCTCCTCTCTTCTCACATTAACATACTCATTTCTATAGTTAACATAAATTTGCCATTTGCTTTGTTTTTTGTCTTTTCTCCACTTTTTCCAAGCTTTGTCCCTTCTGTCTTTTGCCTCACTGCATCTTTTGTTGAACCAACATTTAATGTACTCTCTCTCTCGCTTTTGTCTTGGTACATGCCTGTTTACCCCTTCATTGTAGTTTTCCATCAATATATTCCATTTCTCTTCCACTGCTGTTTCTTCCCTGTAAAATATTTCCCAGTTTGCATTCCGGAAGAATGTCTTTAGTTTTGTAAAGTCTGTTTTGTTGTACCTCAGTCTTCCTTTCCTATGCTTTTCGTTCCTCTCTATGTCTATTTCTTCCTTTAGTATAGTTTCGATGAGTACATGGTCACTCTTTCCAATTGGTGTCTCATACTGGACTTTATGCACTATTTCAGGCTCTGTTGTAAATATTAGATCTAGTTTCGATGGCTCTTCATTATTTCTGTACCTTGTGTTTTCATGGACCCATTGGGTCATTGTGTACTCCATGGTCATATCTAGCAGTACATTGCCCCACGAGTCATCTCCTCCTTGCACTGTCATGCTGTCCCAACAAATTTCTTTGCAATTGAAGTCCCCCATAACTACCAGATTACCCTTACCCATTAGTATCTCATTGAGTGATTTTCTTGTGTCATCTAGCATTTTTTTATGTTCAATTTCTTTCCAAGCGCTTGTTTTTGGAGGCACATAAGTCACCACAAACTTTCTACTTTTCATATTCTTGCCTTCGACTTTTATCATGATCAATTCAGCATTACCTTTGCCCTCTGCAATTTTTGTCACCTTTAGGTCTTTCTTGGCCAAGAACATGATTCCCCCTCCCTGTTTCTTGTCCCTGTTTTTTATCCAGTAGTTGTATAAACCTTGTCCGATAACAGTGGATGGTATTTCACCTCTTAGTTTAGTCTCTACAATTCCCATTATGTCTGGTTTTGCTTCTAACAGATAATCATTGAGTTCGTTCAGTCCCGAAATTAGTCCGTCAATGTTGGTATAGGCCACTTTTAATTTTCTTCCTTCTCCCTGGTTTCTTCTTCCCTTGTTTTGTTCGTTTTGAAGCGCCATTGTCTTAATCTCAAGTCTATTACTCTCCACTGGAATTCTTTGCATTCTGTCTCCGATCTTTTCAAGTTTTTTTCCTTTGCTTCTTCTCTTAGCGCCCTTTCTTTTTCCAATTCCTCAGTACTCATTTCTCTTTTTATCCATATCTTATTGTATTTTTCACTCTTTGCCAAGTTACCTACTTTTTCAAATATGTCTTCTACTACCACTTGTGACCTTAGTTTTATCTTTAGAGGTCGATTCCTATCCTTAGTATAGCGACCAATTCTGTAAGTCTCTTCTAAGTCTGTGCCTGAATCACTATCTCCCCCCTGAATTTCATTAAGGATTTCTACTGCTGTCTCTTTTTCTTCTTTTTCTCTCATGTACCTCGCCAATCCTTGTTTTTCTTTAAGCCCATAAACCACAATACATTGTGTGTGTGTGTGTGTGTGTGTGTGTGTGTGTGTGTGTGTGTGTGTGTGTGTGAAGAATCACCAGTGCTGTATCTGAAGCGACCTAAGCTCGTGACACAAGTGTCAGGGAAGACGGCCAAAGGAGCCGCGTGTCGGATGTCACGTGTCAAATTCAAGTTCACCTCTGACGGTGTGTGACTTCTCTCTCTCACACACACACACACACACACACACACACACACACACACACACACACACACACACACACACACACACACACACACACACACACACACACACTCTCTCTCTCTCTCTCTCTCTCTCTCTCTCTCTCTCTCTCTGTCTCTCTCTCTAAGGGGGTCGGGGTTCCTCAGTATTGTGGTTCCTTTTGGGTCATGGTTCCTCAACAGGCCCAGTTTCTCTCA
>NC_134813.1:14670809-14673309 GCF_046742065.1 Oratosquilla oratoria
TGTATATACAACGAGACCTGGCTTTCAACTGACGCCACGCCGCCAATTCGCGCCAAAAGACGTGCATCGCATTATGCGATATCCAATATAATTACAATATACACAATGATTACACATAATTACAATAAATAATAAAACAACAAATAACAAAAACATATGACAATTTTATAAAGAGGGGCAAACATATAATTCCCCTAATAAGCAACACACAATTACAATGTACGATAATGGTATGATGTACAACATACCCCGCTAACACATTATAATGATTTCACATTAAGTACTAGGCAGTTGGAAAACAGTAGGCTCAAGCTGCTACGACATAGTAAAAGAATGAACTTTGCCAAGCACGTTGTCAATCAATGAAAAAGGTTCATATTACTTAAACGATAAGCTGTAATGTCTGACAAATAGTTGTTTTGTTTATTAATTTGCTTGTATGTTTGAATATTTGTTTCCATTTTATTTTATTTGTGTTCTGCATCTGATCTCTTTAAGAAATGTCTTCTGTCTCTATACTAAGATATTGTATTTCATTGTAACGTCAGGAACTCTTATTCAACTTGCAAAGAATATCTCTTTTTCTTTTGGAATAGGGACAAGATCTCCAGATTTGTTGCAATTTCATTCAGGGTCCTTCCTGAAAAGGGTTATCATACTGGGTTATTTTTTCTTTCACACCCTACTACCAACCTCCATTTGAACAACTAGAATATAACTACGCTTACTGAAATCTAGAAATCTCCAAAGAATATTTCAACATTATGTCTAGCATAAGTATAGGTTTACAATCTCTTAGTTAAACATTCAGCTTTGCTATATATAACGCAAAGATGATTTGATATACGGTGATTTGAAAAAATAAGATATTGTAACCGAAGTCGTTTGTGCTCAAACGAACTCTCAATTGTTTGCGCTGGTGAAGACCATGGAAGCCCAGTGCGATAGACCCTTAACCACGGGAATAGTGGCACCACGATTAATATTGCTGAATATCCGCTCTATGACTTTGTGGTACATATCTATGTTAATGAGATTAATCTAATCTTATATTCTGCAATGGGTCCTCCCTTAGCATGTATAACATGTCACATGCATACTGATGATGCGTAGAATAGAGCTTAATGCATAGCAATGGACCCAATATTAGCTCAAAAAGTAAAGAAATACAGTGTGTGACGTTTAAAAGAAAATAAAAACGAAAAAGTTCTTGTGGAATTTTATATACATGTTTTAAAACAGTAGGAAGTTTTGTTGTCTATAATATACGTATACTCTATCACACTCACTGCTCCACAACGTCGAGACTGTACAAATTCACATCAGGTTTAATGACCACCTTATGAGTCGATAGCCTAAAAAAAAAAAAAAAAAAAAAAAAAAAAAAAAAAAAAAATGCACCACATATGCCTCGTAGTATATGTGAATGTGAAATGTCCACTAGAAAAAAAAAAAAAAAATCTGGTGCAGAATACAGGTCTGTTGTAGTAAATTCAGAACTGTTCTATTATGCAGCTTAGGAGAGTCGCAGCCGTGAACAAAGACTCGATCAACAAGACGCCTGGGATATAGCTTTAAACTGATCCAACTCGAATGGCGTTTGGCACAAGAAAATGAGAATAGCATAAGAACATAATAATGCAGGATACTGCAAAAGATCATAGGGCCTATACTAGGCAGTTCCATGTCCCTTTACCACCTGTCATCCCTGTCCATAAATTTATCTCATCTTTTAAAACAACGGAGCTGCCTAGTGTAGGCCTTATGGTCTCTTGCAGTCTCCTTCATTCTTATGTTCTTATGTAAGACTTTCAGCCCTCACTACATGTTTACTAACTCTATTCCATTAGTTAACCACTATGGGAAAACCATTTCTTGACTATTTCTTTCTAAAACCTAAATTTGTCCAATTTAAATCCATTACTACAATTACTGCTCCGCTCTCTTAATATGATGACCTTGCCTGCACAACATTTGTTAAAACCCTTGATCCATTTGAATACCTCTATTTGATCACCCCGCACTATTCCTTTTTCAAGAGTGTAAATTAAGGTGCACCAGTGTCATAAGCCTACTTTTTAAGTTGACCTTTCCTACCCAAGTTTGGCTTTTAATGATTTTGTTTTGGTTAATGACACAATATTACTTTAGGAGAAACTCTTGACTTCTCGAAATTAAGGAGCTTAAAATTTGTCATCTTCTGCTGAATAAGCTATGGTGTGACTGATAAGTTCTAAAATTTCCGTTTTCAGTTCTTATATTAAGAGAACAACCTTTCTTTTTTATAATGAACATCATTATGCGTTACATCTGTATTTGGAATTTATGCACAATAATATACATTCCCGGGTACACGAAAAGAAATGGGATGCTTGCGCGATGTCATTTGCATACATTAAGCCTCCCCCATGGCCCGTGCGGGAAGCGAGACTTAAATGTCAGCCGTGGAATAGGCGTACAGAGAGGTAGAAATGGATAAATGGAGGCATAAGAGAGGGAC
>NC_134813.1:14675809-14688309 GCF_046742065.1 Oratosquilla oratoria
CTAAAATAGCAAAAAATTACATGGTAACAGTAATAATAAAGGTGACAAATGTATGAAAATAAATACGGAGACTTACGTATTTAAAGAGAAGGAAGGGTGTGACAGAGCTGGGGATGACAGAAGTATATATACCTACGATCAGGTCAGACCAAGGGGGGGGGGAACAGACAATAAGGACCTCAGAGGTCAAGGGTAAGGGGGGGGGTGGGGGGTTGGGGGGAGGGTTAGGCGGTGCGGTCACCGAGGGTGGGGGAGGAGGTAGAGGGAGAGAGAGAGAAGGGGTAGAGGCTGAGGGGTGATTTTTATTTCTAAATATTGGAATAGAGGAGATTACTTTGCATTGAATGGTTAATGACCGGATTTTTGTCCTTAATGTGAAAGGCTTCGAGTAGTTGTAGTCTCCTAGGGTCATTGCTTGATCCAATAATTTTGGTGTTGTTGATCGAATCATCTCTCCTAAGTGCAGCGTTATGGGAACTCCTATGATGTTCTTTGATTGCCCCCTCTTGTAGGTGGAAAGTTAGGCGACGGCTGACTTTACATCTAGTAAAACCAATGTAAGAATGGGGGAGGAAATTACAATTTCCTGTAGAACATTTATATTCATATACTACATTAGTTTTAGATGTGAAGTCCGATCGCTTAGACAAATTGTTTGTCATGATCAGGGAGGAAGTTTTTGGGTTTTTATAATATATGAGAACTTTGATTTTGTTGTTCTCATTTGTAGGAAGGCAATTTTTATAAATGATGTCCCTGATGACTTTTTCATCTTTCTTATAATTACTAGTGAAGGTGTTTCTGTAGTAAATGTTAATGGAGTTATGATTTTGTGGTTCTTTAATTGTGAAATGGGATTCTAGCATTTTGGAGGTAACAGAATCAAAGTCAGTGTTAGAATACCCATTATTTGTGAGCATCTGTCTCAGGTGTTGGAGTTCACTGTGTAAAGCTTGCCATGAGGAACATACTGAAATGGCTCTTTTTATATATGCTCTAATGACACCTTTTTTGTAGTTGTCTGTGCACTCGTTCTTACCATTCATGCACTTATCCAAGTTGGTGGGTTTTCTATATACACTAGTATTGAAGTTGTCGAAAGTAGAATCGACCAGCACATCCAGGAAGGGGAGTAGACCATTGTTGTTCATTTCAGTGGAAAAAGTTAAGCCTGAAATTTCTTGAAGTCGGCACCGTATATTTTCTAACAATTCAACAGAATGGGTGCTGACAAAGATGTCATCTACATATCTACAGTAAATATGTGGTTTTAACTCTCCGTCCTGGAAGGCTGATCTTTCTACCGCAGACATGAAGGCTTCAGCGAAGAGGACACCTAACGGTGATCCCATCGCTACCCCATCTTGCTGCACGTAAAGGTTTCCCTCTGGGCACCTGAATGGAACTTCTGTGGTGCAGGTGGCCAGTAATTCTTTTAAAGTGGACTCAGGGATACGGGGGGGTGGGATGTCATCATTATGATACACATATTCAAGGATGATATTGATTGTTCTTAATATAGGAATTTCTGTGAAAAGATTTTTAGCATCAAATGATGCCAGGATTCCGACAGGTTTATTAACCCGTAGGATGTCAACAAAGTCTTCAGTAGAGCGGAGGGAGTATGTTCTAGGAATGTAAGGGGAGATGATATCATGTAGCCGTTTGGCAACATGGTAAGAAGGGGTGGGGATTTGGGAAATGATAGGCCTAAGTGGGTTTCCTTCCTTGTGAGTTTTAACGTTCCCGTAGAAGTAACCGGGTTGAAAATCGCCGATTACCTTAGCTAATTTGGGTCCTCCTGTTTCTGCATTTACTACCGAGATAAGTTTGTTTAGCTTTATCTCTAAGTTGTCAACAGGGTTACGGGAAATTCTTTTGAACTTAGTACGGTCTTTCAAGATGTCGTTACACTTTTGAAGGTAGATGTCTTTGTCTAAGATAACGAAACAAGAGGACTTATCTGCTTTGCGGACTATGATGTTTTCGTTTTCCTTTAGTTGTTTTGCCGTTTCTCTGAGACGAGGGGGGAGTAGGTGGCTGGAATATATATATATATATATATATATATATATATATATATATATATATATATATGTCCGTGTGTGTGCGTGTGTGTGTGCGTGTGTGTGTGTGTGTGTGTGTGTGTGTGTGTGTGTGTGTGTGTGTGTGTGTGTGTGTGTGTGTGTGTGTGTGTGTGTGTGTAGCCAAAAAGAAAAAGGCATAAAATCATTCCCACCCATTCCATCCCTAAATACACTCCACTCCCCTCCAGCCTCCCTAATATCTTAGCACCTCCTAGATGACGGGTCATCCCTGCACCTTATCCACTGCCCTGGGTCAGAGGCGGTGTCGCAAGTCACAGTACATCCACAGTAAGGCAGCTTCATTAAATCGGAGACCTCCCTCTCCGTCCCCCCATGCATAAAAGGAGAAGATGGGGAGAAATCCCTTCGGACTGCGTCAAATTTTGCTGACACTTACTACCTAACCCCCCGCCCATTCCACCTCATGCATCACAACATCATCCATATACAACCATTCTCCATTCACCCCTGTCTTCTGTCCTCTCCCGTCCTTCCTCAATAGACATTCCCCTCTTCCCCAAAGCCCCCTTCACCCCATCCATCCATCTCATCCTAGGACGTCCTCTCATGTTCACTCCCTCCACATCTGCTTTCCATACCTCTTTTACTAGTCTTTCTTCACTCATTCTTTCCATGTGTCCAAACCATCCTAATACTCTTTCATCAACCCTATCTCCCAATTCCCTTTCCACCCCTGTTCTCTTCCTCACCTCCAAATTTCTCACTATATCTAGCCTAGTAACCCCCACCATACTTCTCAGACACCTCATCTCAAACACATTCAAACTCCTTCTCTCTTCTTCTCTTATGTTCCATGTTTCTGCCCCATACAGTGCTGTTGGCACAATCACTCCTTCATACAGTCTCCTCTTAGCATCCATTCCCAAATGTCTATTCCTCATCACACTTTTTAATCCACCAAGGCATTTACTCGCTTCTCTCAATCTACATTCTACCTCCACCTCCACCTTCACTCCACCCAATTATCTAAAACTATCCACTTCCTCCAGTCGCGCCCGGATTCGAATCGGACACATGATTTCTCATTGCCGACGCCCTACTGAGCTATTGACCCTATAAAATCCTACAACCTGGAAGTTAATCTACTACCCGAGGAACTAAGTCGACAGCTAGCTGCCATCCGTACTTATATTTTACGTAGGACTAAGGCACTTAGCTAGTGGTTAGACCAGTTTGTTTTCCTTGATGGACTTATCGTCGTACTCATACCTGAATAGAATCACCAGTGACGGTGATGTCGATCAAATAATTCCGACTGTCGTCCCCGGATTCGAACCAGGCACATGATTTCTCATTGCCGACGCCCTACCGACTGAGCTATTGACCCTATGAAATCCTACGGATGGCAGCCGTCGATTTAGTTCCTCGGGAAGTAGATTAACTTCCAGGTTGTAGGATTTTATAGGGTCAATAGCTCAGTCGGTAGGGCGTCGGCAATGAGAAATCATGTGCCCGGTTCGAATCCGGGGACGACAGTCGGAATTATTTGATCGACATCACCGTCACTGGTGATTCTATTCAGGTATGAGTACGACGATAAGTTCAACAAGGAAAACGAATTGGTCTAACCACTAGTTAAGTGCCTTGGTCCTAGGTAAAATATAAGTACGGATGGCAGTTAGCCGTCGACTTAGTTCCTCGGGAAGTCGATTAATTTCCAGGTTGTAGGATTTTATAGGGTCAATAGCTCGGTAGGGCGTCGGCAATGAGAAATCATGTGCCCAGTTCGAATCCGGGGACGACAGTCGGAGTTATTTGATCGACATCACCGTCACTGGTGATTCTATTCATATATATATATACATATATATATATATATATATATATATAATATATATATATATACATATATATATATATATATATATATACATATATATATATATATATGTGTGTGTGTATGTATGGTGAAGGTGGCTGAGGAAGATATAAATCAGAATCCAAGTTTATTTCTGACTAGTTTCGCAGAAATAGGCTTCTTCAGAGAAATGATGTATTAAGGAGAAAACAAGGCAAACATATGTATACGGGGAACTGTGAGGAGCTTTGGAGAGCTCACCCAGGGTCGTCTCTGTATATTGGGGATTTTGTCGTATTGTCCGTTACTGAGGGTTCTTTGTTCCTGTGGCGTAATGTCCTAGTTGCTGTTGCTATGGCTGCGGTGGATTTTGTCCATTTAATGTCACCCGTTCTTTGGTTTGTATTTTCATTGGTAGCAATATGCAGTGCTTCCATTACTAGAAGAAAACTTAACCAAACAGAAAAGGAAAGTACTGGAAGCACTGTATATTGCTACCAATGAAAATACAAACCAAAGAACGGGTGACATTAAATGAACAAAATCCACCGCAGCCATAGCAACAGCAACTAGGACATTACGCCACCGGAACAAAGACCCCCAGTAACGGACAATAGGACAAAATCCCCAATATCACAGTACATACATACATACATATACCAAGGCTTTTTCCCCCTTACAAGGGGGGTAGCCAAAAAGAAAAGGTATAAAATCATTCCCACCCATTCCATCCCTGAATACACTCCACACCCCTCCACCCTCCCTCTTATCTTAGCACCTCCTGAATGACGGGTCATACGTGCGCCTTGTCCACTGCCCTGGGTCAGAAGCAGTGCCCCGTATATATATGTTTTCCTAGTTTTCTCCTTAATACATTATTTCTCTGAAGAAGGCTATTTGTGTGAAACTAGTCAGAAATAAACTTAGATTCTGATTTATGTCTACCTCACCCACCTTCACAAACCTGTCACAATGCCTCAATACATATATATATATATATATATATATATATATATTTATATATATGTATATATTTTTATATATTTATATATATGTATACAGACACACACACACACACACACACACACACACACACACACACATATATATATATATATATATATATATATATATATACATACATATATATATACTTATACATGTATATACTTGTACATATATATATATATATATATATATATATATATATATATATTGATAAGTATTCTAGACAAATTATTTGAATGATGGAAAACATGAACAGAGAGGAAGGCACGGAATCCTAAACACTAACGTTTCGTTCGCGTAGAACTTCTTCAGAGAGTGTGCGGAAAACTGCTAGAGTGTTTAGGGTTCCGTGCCTTCCCCTGTGTTTATATATATATATATATATATATATATATATATATATATATATATATAAATATATATATATATATGTATATATACATGTATGTATATATATGCATATATATACATATATATATAATGTATATATATACATATATATATTATATATATATATATACATATATATATATATATGTATATATATATGCATATATATACATATATATATATATAATGTAGTATATATATACATATATATATACATATATATATATATATATTATATATATATAAAACACACGTAGCCGTGTTCTTATTAGTACACACACACACGCACACACACACACACACACACACACACACACACACACACACACACACACACACACACACACACACACACACACACACACACACACACACACACACACACACACACACACACACACACACACACACACACACACATACACACACACGTCGGTCGAAGTGACAACGAAGCTTGGACTCCGGAAAATCTACAAATTACGAGAATCACATCGACAAGGGAGTGCCTGTGTTGTATTAATAGGGAAGGGACAAGGTGTAGTGGGAAGGTGAAGAAAAAGGAGAAGGGGAGGGATTACTGAGGAAAATGGAAGGAAATGAGGAAGGGGAAGATTGGGCCTAGGAAGTCAGACGCCATGTCAACAAGAGACGGCCAGAGGACAATGGTCAAGTCGAAGAGATTATTAAAAATGTAAAAATTAGAAATATAGATAAGAGCAGTGCAATGAAAGGTGAAGATAACTATTTCCATTGATTTAATGAGGGAGGAAATGACAGCCTCCCCCGACTAGTAAATCTAGAGAAGAAACTAAAAGAAATGAATGAAACTTGAAAAATTAGGTTTAACTAATTAAAGATGGTTACCCAAAGAGTTGATAAACTGGAAGAACTAAAGAAGGAGAATCAAAACCTAACTAAAAAAATAAAAAAATTAAAAAGACAGTTAAAAGAAGAGAAGGATGAGAATGAGGAATTAAAGAGGAATAATAAAGAGAATAAAGAGTCCATAGCAAAAGAGATAAGTGGCTGTAAAAAAGTATAAGAGAACAATAAAATTGAAGTTAGAGTTATAGTGAAACAGCAGATGAAAGAACAAAATACGGACACAGTAATTAAAGTGATGAGGGAGAAGGAGAATATAGTGATACCTAGCGGATGAAAAGAAATGTATAATTATATTAGGGATGGAAGAGAAGTATAATTTAAATAGGACTACAAGAATAGAGGAAGAAAATGAAAAAGTGAATAAGATATTAGTTCATGAAGATGAACCAGAAACAGGGAAAGAAATAGAAGAAATATATGGACTAGGGAAATACAATACAGATATGACCAGACCAATTAAGGTTAAATTCAGGTCACAAACAACAGTAGAGGGATTAATTGGTGAGGAAGAGTGTGTGTTTAGGACAGGTAGGGGTTGTATAGATCAGATTTTTGCGGTAAGACAGATATGTGAGAAAGCTATAGGAAAGGGTAAGGATGTATTTTGGGCGTTTCTGGATCTGGAAAAGATTTATGACAAGGTAGACAGGAAGGCACTGTGGAAGATATTGCAGATATATGGGGTAGGGGGAAAGCTGTTAAGGCAGTCAAGAGTTTTTACGAGAGTAGTAGAGCTTGTGTTAGAATTAGACATAGAAAGAGTGAGTGGTTTTAGGTAAAGGTGGGACTTCGTCAGGGATGTGTTATATCGCCCTGGCTGTTCAATTTATACATGGATGGGGAGGTGCGAGAGGTGAATGAAAGGGTAGTGGGTCAGGGATTGGAGATGGTTAAAGAAAATGGGGTAAAGTGTGAGATAAGACAGTTGTTGTTTGCTGACGACACTGCGCTTGTAGCAGGATCAGAGGAGGGATTAAGGGGGTTAGTGACAGTTTGGGAAGGTGTGCGAAAGAAGCAAGTTGAAGATAAATGTAGGTAAAAATAAGGTGATGAGAATGTAATGAGGAGGCGACCTAGAATGAGATGGATGGATGGGATAAAAGGGGCTTTGGAAAAAAGGTGAATGTCTGTTGAGGAAGGACGGAAGAGGACAGAAGATCGGGGTAAATGGATCATGGTTGTATATGAATGATGCTGTGATGCATGCAGTGGAGTGGGTGGGGGATGGGGGGCGAGGGAGTATGTATAAGAAATAAATGGACGCAGCCCGAAGGGATTTCCTTCCGTCTTCTCCTTTTCTGCATGAAGGAATGGAGAGGGGGTCTCCGATTTAATGAAGCGGACTTGCTGTGGATGTACTGTGTCTTGCGACACTGCTTCTGACCCAGGGCAGTGGACAAGGTGCAGGGATGACCGTCAACCAGGAGGTACCAAGATAAGAGGGAGGGATGAGAGTAAAGTGGAGTAGAGTATATAGGGGAAGGAACGGGTGGGAGTGGTTTTTATGCCTTTGTTTTTTGGCTACCTCCCGTGTAAGGGGGAAAAAGCCTTTAGTGTATGTATGTATGTATGTATGTATGTATGTATGTATGTATGTATGTATGTATGTATGTATGTATGTATGTATGTATGTATGTATATATATATATATATATATGTATATATTTATACATATATACTGTATATATATATATATATATATATATATATATGTACATATATATATATATATATATATATATATATATATTATATATAATGCAATAATTTGTATTCATCCATTGGTATCAATATATAATATTTATCATTATACGTAGATATTTACTTTTCTTTTCCCTGGGGATTTTATTTATTTATTTATTTATCTTTATTATTATTTTTTTTTTATCCAGCCGAATGCCACTCACTCCCTTGTACGGGCTTTTTGACACTGTATACAACTGCTATAGCGATACCTTTGTTTTGATGACTTTGCACGATGATATGCCATCATCCTATTATCTCACAAGCATATGATTCGAGCTCGGTTCATTGTTCCTTTTTTTCTTTAATTTCTTATCTGCGTTTTTCAATCCTTTTCCTCGCAGGGAAATCTTCCTACCCAATATCTTTTGAGATTATGACCACAGATATTGGGCCCAATAGCGGAAAACTTGGGCCCAAAGGACCTGGATGGGAATGTCCTTTACCCCCCCCCCCACCACCACACACACACATTCATACACGGACGCACTCACCGCCACACGCACATACACGTGGGCACGCACGCAAACACACGCATTTATAACTATATACAAATAATCTACATACGTATATACATACATACATACATAGATACATACATGTATACATACATACATACATACATACATACATACAGAGATATATATATATATATATATATATATATATATATATATATGTATATATATGTATATATATATATATATATATATATATATATGCATGTATATGTATGCATGTATGTATGTCTATGCATTGGCTACACTCATAAACTTTGTAAAGGTATTCCCGTATTATTCTACATTCTTTTTTACATTTCATTCTTTTTCATGTTTTTGGTATCATCAGGAAATGAAGTTGCGTAGGCTATTCTAATCCTTCGGTTCTGTTTACATACACCTATCATTCAATAAATTCAGGTCAACTGAGAAGGTTTTGGGTTTCTTTACTTATTGTTATTTCCTGTGTGAAAGAGTAACTTAGAAGTTAGAACACTAAATGTACGTTTCTAGCATTAAAATGCTAAAAACGTGCATTTTAGTGTTCTAACTTCTTGATTTTATCCAAATCTAGTTTTGATTTTATCCAAATAGCATGATCTTAAAAGTGCCTGATAGCAGACGAACTTTTCAATGTCATAGTTACATTTTCCATCGTTAGGGCAACTGATGACGTAAGGGTTGTTGTTGTTTACATTCTTGGACGTGTCCAGCGATACGAAAGTGACTTCACATCGAGTGAAGAAGATTTATCGGATTTGGATACCAAGGTTCATATTTACAGGCAAAAGTTTCAAGGATTCATGAATTACAAACTATTTTTATCTGTGACAATTTACAATTAAACAGGCCTATGTAGCAAAGAGAATAGAGAAATCATTTGACTGAAGGATCAGCAAGGCCAGCAAAAGATACTCACAGACATGTCTATAAAATTATCTGCCATAAGTAGTGGTTGATGAGGGGGAAGAGAAGCCATCGGTCATATGCCTGGCACTGTCAACATGGTCACTTTCACATTCCATTTCAATTTTGCTAGTAGTTGTACGTGTAGGTGAATATTCATCATAGGCAATTTGTAATAGCTGAAAAATCAATAGGTCTATATCAGTACGAATTCCTCCCTCCTGATCCAGAATAAGTAGACTTAACTCCTGCTGGGATGGTGGTGGTGGGGAAGGGAACTCCACTTGTTTGACTCTCTCTTTCTCTCTCTCTCAAAAAAAAAAAAAAAAACTCCAATTGACAAGATGTGGTCATAGGCCTATTATGGAAGCCCCTGTCATCATAGTTATGCCTATCACCCTAGTGGAGTGGGATGATCATATTAATAAGCCTATAAGCCTACCTAGCCTATGTCATGACTGTACCCCAAATCTGCTTAGGCGTAGCCCAAAAATCGTTAGTCATGCCTAACCATGCTTGTTAACAACGATTGTCAGTGACAGCATAGACAACACTGGCCTATCTATACACATCATATAGACTGATACACCTACCTAAAGGCGTTGTCTTTTTTTCAACAGCAGTGCTACTTCGACGTCGTTTGCTTGCCGAACCTGGGATCTTGTCGAAGACAAAAATTGTCGGTGTTGCATCTTCTTTTAGAATGGGAGTCATGCTAATTCCTAGTGACTCGGCTAGGCCAGGTTTCGGGTGTACTTTTTTTTAATGTTTTGAATAGTTTTGCTTTCAATTCAAGCTTCCTTGAATCGTGCCGTCTGCACCAAATGATCCAGTCCTTTTTACAAACAGGATCTTTCGAAAAAAAAAAAAATGAAAATTAAGTCCATCCGCAGCAGAATATTTCGTCGAATCACTGTTGTAATTTGCAGTGACACTATAAACCATTTTTTAACTAAACACTTTACAAAACCTTGTTAACACACGAAATATGATATATCACTGGTCAAGTCGACAGCGTGCCCGGCATTTTATAGTGCACGCATACGGATGCATCAGAATATAAACAGCGAGGATGACGTCACAGCCTTACGAGAACAGCAGAAGATCAGCGAGGAAAAGTTTGTCTGCTAACGATATTTTGATTGGCCTTTTTATCACATTGTATAATAATTAGAATTTTTGTTTTATTTTATCAAAAAGTGATTAAGCCATACATCTAGCAAATATTCAACACCTCTTTGAAAACAATCTCAGTTGACCTTTAAGCCCTCCAACGTCATCGTATAGATTTCTTTTTTCCGGGACTATGTATAAACACTCTATCCAAACCTCTCTCACGCAGCAGAGCAACTGCTATCCAGTAAAAACTTAATATTTTGTGTACACAATATTTTATTTTCCTTAAACTTAATTTATAGTTATCCAAAACTGTCATCTCTTCCAAGTAATTCATATAACCGGATTTCACAGGTCAAATATACCGGCCTATAATTCAGAGGTTCTTCACCGTTTCCTCCCTCAAAGATTGGAACCACATTGAATATTATCTTCTCCCGTGCCATCCTAACTTCTTCCACGGAACGTGCGATAACGTGGCGTACTTTTGTCCACCAAATTGACCTCTGCAGGTTCTTCACCGTTTCCTCCCTCAAAGATTGGAACCACGTTAGATGATATCTTCTCCAGTGGCATCCTAACTTCTTCCACGGAACGTGCGATACCATGGCGTACTTTTGTCCACCAAATTGACCTCTGCACTCTTTCATATTCGACTTGACATCCCACCTGTCCCCAGACCTCTCCTCCCTCCAAGTTCTCAAGGAGTTTATTCACTTCCCTCTCTTTTTCTTTTATATTGTTTAAGACACTTTCCTTAACTTTATCATTCTCTCCCTCAAAACCCTCTTTCTTGGTCATTTTCAATTGTGTGTTTGCGTGTGTATATGTATATGTGTGTGTGTCTGTGTCTTGTTGTTGTTCTTATGTGTGTGTGTGTGTGTGTGTGTGTGTGTGTGTGTGTGTGTGTGTGTGTGTGTGTGTGTGTGTGTACTGTATGTGTGCCTATGTGTGTGTGTGCGTATGTGTATATATGTGTGTATGTACGTGCGTATGTGTGTGTGTGTGTGTGTGTGTGTTAATATGTTTACATACCCTTATAATGCATATATGTACAGTAGCTTTCTTACAAGTGCGTGGACAGTTATGTATTTTGCTCCCTCTGAAGTCAGATTAAACAGAAGTATTTTTTTATGTTACCAAACGATCAGTGATCTGGCTGCGATACCCTTGGTAAATTGAAACTAACTAAAGGTGCGTTTTTCTCGGTGCGTATATCGGTTAACGATAATCGTTCATCGTCAAAAGATCGTCTAGAGCAGAGCTACTCAAAGTGATGGTCCGCGGACCGGTGCGGGTACGTGAGCCATCAGCTACCGGTACGCGGCCAGTGTCCAGGCCATGCTAAGAAATCATTTGAGGAATTGGAAGAGTCCTGTCATGAGTATTTGAGCTACGAAACGAGCTTTTTGAGTTTCTTCAGAAAAAAAAAAAATTGTCACAATTGTTCGCAGATGTAGATTGGCTAACCAAGCTGGCTTATTTGGCTGATGTCTTTGCCATCTTTAATGATCTCAGCCCCTCCATTCAGGGAAGGATGGTTTCGTGTTTTACAATGGCAGGCAAGATTGACGTGCAGAAACAAAAGCCAAATAACCTTGAAGAGTCGAGTGTCAAGAGCTTGTTATGACGTTTAATTAATTGGCGACAATCATCGGTGATGCAGGCAAAGACCTTGGTATTATATTTCTACGAAATGTCATCAGTGAACATTTAACGAATCTGCCAGACCGGTTTCAGTTTTACTTCCCAGCAGAAGAAGGTCCACGGAAAGGGAATGGATGGATCCGTAGTCCGTTTATTCCACTACATGATGACTTAAGGGTCATTATGGAGGATAGATTGCTGGAGCTGGCTACTGACGGAGAATTGAAGAGGAGTTTCGAAACTAACATCACTTGGTTCATTAAAAAAAAAATGAAAGTAGAATAGCCTGAGGTTTGTGAAATTACTCTGAAAACTTCACCCATTTTTTTTCAACATACCTCTGCGAGACTCTTCTCAACCATGAGTGTTATTAAGACAAGGTTCAGGAATAATATGGAT
>NC_134813.1:14693309-14698309 GCF_046742065.1 Oratosquilla oratoria
ACTAGTTTTAACTTTATCGTATGTTTTACCAATTTTAACTTTATCAAATCTTTTACCAGTTTTAACTTTATCTTTATCCAATGTTTTACCAGTTTGAACTTTATCTTTATCAAATATTTCATCAGTTTAAACTTTATGTTTATCAAATGTTTTACCAATATTAAATTCTAAAATATTTCATCAGTTTTAACTTTATCTTTATCAAATGCTTCATGTGCATAATAATCACAAATAGTATTGAAACCGGGCCAACAAAAGCATAAACAAAAGAACATGAATTTCAATCATTACTACCATTACTGATAAAAAGGGAGAAAGATGTAAAAGGAAAAGAAAACTAGAATAAGAAACAGAGGACTTTCTGGATGCGTCGTCGATATAATTACATACATTATTATTATTATTATTATTTTTTTTTTGCTTCATATGTTTGCCCAAAACTTTAACATAGGCAAATGTATTGTCCATGAAACACAACGAAGTCAGTAGAAAAGCTTATTTAAAGTAAAGGTATATTTAATAGACTAAGGAAAGTAAACTAAAAATAGAAATATATGCTAATGAAATATCAGTGAGGGAGAGATACTGGACTTCATAAAATGGTCATATAAGTTTGGTCATTTAATGGAATAATTTATGGAAGAATTTTTTCCATAAATAAAGAAAAAAATACACATACAGACTAAGATGATTAAATGATGAGTTATAGGGTTAGATGAATGAAAGACTGATTTAAAGAAAATTTAAATTATCATATAATTTGGACATGTCAAAATTTAGTACAAGGACATAAACAAATTAATTCAAATTCATTTCGATGTGGGTAGTGGGAGTGGACAAAAAATATCTGCCCTTACCCACAAGGTCTAAATCCCTTGAGAACGTCAGCAATAGGATAAGATGGAGTCAGGTCAGCGCGACAAAACGACGCTACCCCCCCATCCCTGCAAATTGCACTGAGATGGTGGAATGACACAGGGCTAGCAGAGGAACACAAACCTAACAATGTTGCAAAATTCGGGAACAATTTGCCACTCATTTGCTATGGCCATCGCGTCGCAGCCTGTGGCAATATGTGTGTGTGTGATTCATCATGGTCTTGGATCACGTGTTGGACTCGTGATCGACAGCTATTTCCCTCCCGAAAGAGAGCCCAGAGCTCGTATATGACCGAACTATGGGCACTGCTGTGACCTTACACGCACACGCACACACACACACACACACACACACACACACACACACACACACACACACACACACACACACACACACACACACACACACACACACACACACACACACACAACTCCCCGCCCACAAGAGTTGGAGTAACAAACAACTCGCAGTGCAGTGATACTGAAATTATTTCAGCCCTGGGCGTGATTCGAACCCGGGCCATCGTAGTGGCAGCCTTAGAACTCTAACCACTGCGCCACTGTGTGTGTGTGTGTGTGTGTGTGTGTGTGTGTGTGTGTGTGTGTGTGTGTGTGTGTGTGTGTGTGTGTGTGTGTGTGTGTGTGTGTGTGTGTGATTCAACTGAGCTCGTATAAGGCCCGATCTGTGGGTAATGCTATGACCTGAAGGTGTCTATCTACGCAGAGGACTGGCATCCCAATTTCATGAAGATTGGCGTCAAAAGACCATTCCTCACACAATCCTCACTGTATGTAGGGTCTTGATTCTAGTCATTAGATGGAATTAATCTACCTCATGGAATTATGTCAGGTTATAAATCCAAGTGCTGCCGGGAAAAGATGGGCGTCACTGACACCAGTTGTATGGGTGTGGGGACGGCTAGCTCCAGTCGTTTGAATATAGTTTAGGCAATAGAAACAACTTAGAGAGGAACTGTGAAAAGAATCACCAAAGCAGGTGGAGGGAAAATAACTTAAAGTTTACTATGGAAATAGCAGAAGCATAATTAACAAAATTTATTTGCTGCGAGGTAAAACATGGGTAGAGAACTTCGATATTATAGCTATTACTGAGTCCTGGATCAACATGGCTGATAAACATTTCCTTCCGGAAATCAAAATATAAGGATATAACTTTTTTCACAAGGATGGGGTTGGCAGGAGTGGGGGAGGTGTAGCACTTTTCCTAAAAAAACAAAAACAAAAAAACAATAAACTGTATTATCAACAATTCGATTAAGGAAGAGGACTGTACGGAATCCATTTGGGTAGAGATTACAGGCAGGAAAAAGAAAGTTATTATTGGCGTCTTGTACAGACCTCCTAACCTCAGCATTGAGCAGACTTATCCCCTGATTCATGAAATTCACAAAGCGTCCCAGTACAAAAACCTTGTGATCATGGGAGATTTTAATCATAGAAACATTGACTGGAAATTTTAATAGATCAGGAAACAAAGAAATTCCCAAATATGGTGCAGGATAATTTCCTAAAACAAATGATTACTGACCCTAGAGAGGAGTAAATACTCTGGACTTAGTTTTAACTAATAATGAGCACCTAATGAGTAACGTAAAAGTGGGAGATAGTCTAGGCTCTAGCGATCATCAAGAAATAAGATTTAATATTATTTGAGAAGAACTAGAAAGTACGAATAACGTCCAAGTACCAGACTTCAGGAGAGCAATCTTTGACAATATAAAAACCTATTTGAAATTGAATATGAAATGTCATGCGGACGATCCGGACATTGTTGAGTCTCGGTGCGTAACCGGGGGTCAGGTCATGACTAGAGGTCGGGTCACATAGGGTAATATGCATATCTTGGGTCAGGTCATTTGGGGGCGAGGGTTCAACAGACAGGTCAGCGATTTGGATGAAATGTATAGCAATCTATTTGATTTAATTATTAATGCACCAAATACATTTATCCCCCTTAAGTCAGTACGTAAAAATAGTAATACTCCCAAATGGATGACGGACAGATTGAAACATGAGATCGGAATGACAAGAGGACTTTACGTAAAAATAAAAAACGGGGAAACACACCTTAGATCAAAATATGACATATTGGCAAAGCTGGTTAAAAAGAATACACGTACAGCGAAACGTAATTATGAAATTAAGGTTGCTAGTCAATCAAGATCGAATCCAAAGGGTTTCTTTCATCTCTATAGAACAAAAAATATAGAAAGAATAGGACCAACTAAAAACGATGAAAATGTCATGATAGAATCGGAGGAAAAAATGAGTGAATAGTTTAACAATTATTTTCTATCGGTGTTTACTAATGAGAGGTTAGATAAAGTACCTGGCTGCGATCCGATTTTCAGAGGGGATGGAGAAAGTAGTCTATCTAATATCAGCGTTAGTAAAGTAGAAGTAGTCAAGCAGATTGAAAGACTTAAAGCTACAAAATCCCCGGGTCCAGACGAAAATTTTCCGAGAATGCTCAAGGAGTGTAAGTTTGAAATCCGCGACCAGTTAACTGAAATATTTAATAAATCAGTAGACACTGGTTTTGTGACTACTGCTTGGAGGCAAGCAAACGTTGTTCCTGTTTTTAAGAAGGGAGATAGATTGTCTATATGCAACTACAGGCCAATCAGTTTGACATCGGTTATAGGAAAAATGCTTGAATCAATAATAGTAAATAAACTCAGAGAACACATCGAAAGACATAATCTAATTCGTGATTCACAGCATGGTTTCTCCAAGGGTAAGTCATGTGTGACTAATCCTCTATCCTTTTACACTAAAGTATATAAGGCGTCAGATAACTATGATAATTAAGATATTATTTACCTTGACTTTAGCAAAGCGTTCGACAAGGTACCACACCAGAGACTACTAAATAAAATCAAAGCCTATGGCATAGGAGGAAAAGTGTTAGAATGGATTAGAGCTTGGATAAGTAACAGAAAACAGCTGTCACCATAAATGGAGTAAAATCTAGGTGGGGCAATGTTACTAGTGGGGTCCCCCAGGGCTTGGTTTTGGGTTATTATGTATATAAATGACTTAGACGACGGGATAAATAGTGATGTTAGTAAGTTTACGGACGACACTAAAATAGGACGCCTAATTAGGTCAGGAGACGACGCAGAGATTCTGCAGGATGATCTTAGCAAATTGTTTACATGGTCGGTGAAATGACAAATGAACTTATATCTCTAAGTGTAGCGTGTTAAACGTAGGGCTACACAACCCCGAAAATAGATACAGCTTAGATAACACGCTTTTGGAGAAAACTGAGTGCGAGAGAGCCTTGGGAGTTCTAGTGTGTCCGGACCTTAAAACCAGGAAACAGTGCATTAGCACCAGGAATAAATCTAACAGAGCATTAGGTTTCAGTGATAGTATGGTAACGAATAGAAATGTAGAGGTAATTATTAAACTCTATCTAGCGATAGTTAGACCCATCCTTGACTATGCGGTACACTTTTGGCTTCCGTCCTACAGAATGGACATCAATTCACTAGAATCAGTACAGAGAAGAATGACCAAAATGATACATGGACTCAGAAATTTGCCTTATGAATAGAGGTTTAGGCACCTTAACTTACACTCTCTGGAAAGACGCAGAGTGCGTGGTGATCTAATAGAGGTGTTCAAGTGGATCAAAGGCTTTAACAAGGGTGATGCAAACAAGGTCATCATATTAAAACAACAGGGTAGGACTCGCAGTCATGTTTACTAACTGAACAAATTTAGATTAAAAAAAGAAATAGGCAAGAATTGACGAATGGAATAAACTTAGTAACCATGTAGTAAGTGCTGAAACTATCAGTTGTTTTAAGAAACGATTAGACAATTTTATGGGTGGGGATAGTAGGTGGTGATGGATACGGAGCTGCCTAGTGTAGGCCTTATGGTCTCTTGCAGTCCCCCTTCATTCTTATGTTCTTATGTTCTTATGAGGCCACGTGAAGAATTAGGAGAGGTGCGTGACCTTACCTTCCTCCCTCTACCTGACACCGATAGGTCAGTGTGGCTCTACATACGCAGACGACTGTCGCCTTGATGTCTATCCTCATGCCAATCCTTTACTACAGTAGTCAACGTGTGTGGGGTTTTTGTCTA
>NC_134813.1:14710809-14723309 GCF_046742065.1 Oratosquilla oratoria
ACACACACACACACACACACACACACACACACACACACACACACACACACACACACACACACACACATAGATTTAAATGTAACAAAAATAACTGAAGGAAAAAATAATGTAGATTCAATTACGATGCAAGTTGAAAGCAAACATATGAAGAGTAGAAAATTTGTAGTGGTGTATGTGCCCCCAAAACAAAGTCCTGGACAGAAAGTGATCATTTCAAAATATTAGAAGATACAAAATATGAATTAACTAATATACTGAAGGACAGAGGAAATACAGTAATTATGGTGTGACTCTAATTCAAAAGAAATATGTTGGGAGGAAATGACAGTGAAGGGCGGAGAGGAACTCTGGGGCAACGTCCTGCTCGACATGACCATCGAATACACAATGACTCAGTGAATAAAAGAAAATACCAGATACAGAGGTAGTGAAGAGCCATCAAGGCTGGATTTAATACTTACGACAGAGCCTGAAATTGTCGATAAAATTTATTACAAAATTCCGATAGGAAAGAGTGACCATGTACTAATAGAATTTGAGTTGAAAGAGTAAATGGATCAGAGCAGAAAGGATAAACAGGAAGATTAATGTATAACAAAACAACTTTTGAGAAACTTAAAAAATTCTTTCGGAATGCGAACTGGGAAAAATTCTTAAATGAAGAAACATAGATGGAAGAGAAATGGAATATACTAAAAGATATTTATAATGAGGGAGTAAATAAATACGTACCACAACAAAAAATGAAAAGAACATACATTAAAGGCTGGTACAACAAATACTGTAGTGAGGCAAAGGATAAAAGAGACAAAGCTTGGAAGATATGTAAAAGAGACCAGAAAACAAGCAAATAGCTAATGTACATCAAACTAAGAAATGATAATGTAAAAATACGTAGAGATGAAAAGAGAAACTATGAAAAAAATAATAGAAAAATGCAAGGAAGAACCCAAACTGTTTTACAGGTATGTAAATAACAAACTAAAGAATAAACAAGAAATAGAAAAGCTGCGCCAAGGTAAATATGAATGTACAGAAGAACTGGAAATGGCTGAATTTATGAGCACAACCACTTCAAATCAGTATTCACAATAGAAAACTCATTTAACTGTGAGGAAATAGAGAGAGATATCCCTCTGAGTGAAAGAAATAATTGTAACACAGAAGGAAATCAGCGACCAAATCAAAACCCTTGACGTCAGAAAATCACATGGTCCAGACGGAATTGCAAATTGGATACTGAAAGAGTTCATGGAGAAATTAACAGATGAAATATATAATATCATTAAATTCTCACTTAAAAAATGTAAAGTGCCACAGGACTGGAAGAATGCAAACATTGTACCGATTTATAATGGAATAAACAAGGAAGACCCATCAAATTACAGACCGGTCTCCCTGACAAGCACAGTAGCAAAAATTTGCGAAAAGATAGTCAAAAATAGATGGGTTAAACATTTGGAAGAAAAAACTATACTAAATCCAAATCAATTTGGATTTAGACAAGGAAGATCATGTACAACAAACTTGATATGCTTCTACTCAAGATTAATAGACATAATACAAGAGAGAGATGGTTGGGCAAACTGTGCCTTTCTTGACCTACAAGAGGCATTTGATAAGGTACCACACAATAAACTAATAAGGAAGATAGAATCAATAGGTGGCATCAGGAAAATTATTGGAATGTATGAAAGACTTCCTGACCGAAAGGAATGCTATAAATGGTACTGAGGACGTTATGGGCCAGTCCCTTTATATTCTTGGTCTTGACATTTTTTCCTATATTAGAATTGGAAGTCCTTGCTATTCTCATCCTACCTTCCCCAAGAAATCTGTCTATGCCTTCGGTTTTCCTAGAGTTAGGAACCGAAATATATTGTATTCTATTACTCTCGGACAATTGGATATTTGGTTTTATGAGGATGTTCCTAGCTACTTCTTTCAACTTGTTAATCATCCTCCCTGTATGGTTTAACAAGTTGAAATTTTAACAAGTCCTCCTTGTCGTAGTTTCTCTAATTCTTGTTTGTTTTTCAGTTTGTTTACAAATCTGTAAAATAGTTTTGGTTAATCTTTACATTTTTCTATGACTTCTTTTTCAAATTTTCTCTTTTCTTCTCTACACACTTGTACATATTCATTTCTATAATTAGTATATATTTTCAAATTTTCAGGTCTTTCCCCCCCCATTTTATCCAAGCTTTATCCATTTTGTCTTTTAACTCCCTACATCTTTTATTGTACCAACACTTTACATATCCTTTTTCTTGTTTTTGTCTTGGAACATACTATTCCACTCCTTTTTTATAATTTTTTGGTCAAAATAGTTAATTTCTCTTCTACTGTTGTTTCCTCCTTGTGTATCCTTTCCCAGTCTGTTTTTTGAAAGAATTCTTTCATTCTATAAAGAAAAAAAAATTCCATACATCAATCTTCCCTTTCTATATTGTTCGTTTTTTCATGTATTTTTCCTCATTTAGTTCCAGTTCCACCAATATGTGGACACTTTTACTTATTGGTGTCTTATATTCAATCTTGTCCACTATTTCGGGTTCTGATGTGATTATTAGGTCCAATCTCGATGGTCCTTCCTCATTTCTATACCTAGTATTCTCTTGTATCCATTGCGTCAGTGTATGTTCTATAATCATATCAAGTAGTACATTTTCCCATAGGTCTTCCCCACCCTTTACTATCGTCTCTTCCCAGCAGATTTCGTTACAATTAAAGTCACCCATCATAACTATTCTTCCTTCATCTTCCATTATCTTATTTAGTGTTATCCTTGTGTCTTCTAATATATTTTTGTGTTCTCTCTCTTCCCATGAAGCCGTCTTAGGAGGCACATGATTTACTACACACTTCCTGCTCTTTCCATCCCTGTCCTCCACTACCATCATAATCATCTCTATTCTTTCCACATTTGACATTCCTCACATTCATATCCTTCTTAGTTAGGAACATAACTCCAACCCCATTGTTTTACCTCTCTGTTTCTCATCCAATAATTATATGCACCATGTCCTACACTGTTGGGTGGTAGTGGGCCTTTTAATTTTGTCTCTACAATTCCCATCATGTCCGGCTCTTTTTCCTTCAGGTAATCATTCATTTTGCCCAAGCCTGTTATTGAGCCATCTATATTTGTGTAAGACACTTTTAATTTTCTGCTACTTTCATCGTGTTTTCAGTTTCCCTTCTGTTTTTCTCTGCTATGAAAAATTTCCTCACTTTCATATCCACTACTCTCCAATAGAATTTCTCTTTTTCTGACTCTGTTCTTTTCTCGTTTTTTTCCTCTTAGCTTCTAGTTTTTTTGTTTTCTCATCCTCTCTTTCCTCTTTATTCATCTCTTTTCTTATCCATACCTGTTTATACTGATCAATTTCTGCTAGTTTCCCTATTTTTGCTAATATATTCTCTGCTATCGTTTGTGACCTGAATTTAATCTTAATTGGTCTGGTCTTATCTGTATTGTATTTCCCTATTCTATATATTTCTTCAATTTCTTTCTCTGTTTGTTGTTCATCCTATTGAACTACTTCTTATAGCTTGTTTACCTTTTCCTTCTCCTCTTTTATTCTTGTAGTTCTATTTGGATTATGCTTCTCTTCCATCCCTAATATAATTATACGTTTCTTTTTGCTCTTCTCTCTCATCACTTTAATAACTGTGTCCTTAGTTTGTTCTTTCATCTGTTGTGTCACTATATCTTTAAATACAATTTTGTTGTTCTCTTGGACTTTTTTCCAACCATGTACTTTTGCTATGGACTCTTTATTCTCTTTGTTATTATTCTTTAATTCCTCATTCTCATCTTTTACTTCTTTTAACTGTCTTTTTAGTTCTTTTGTTTCTTTAGTTAGGTTTTGGTTCTCCTTCTTTAATTCTTCCAATTTATCAACTCTTTACGTAATCCGTGTAAGTTGGCTGAACCTAACCTTCCAATGTTCGGTAATTTTCTCTAGTTTTTCCTCTAGACTTGCTAGTCGGGGGAGGATGGCACCCCCCCCCTTCATTAAATCAATGGAAATTATTATCTCCACTTTCTATTGTGTTATTCTTATCTATATTTCTAAAGTTAATGCTTTTAATTGTATTCTCGACTTCACCTGCATCATCTGCAGCCTTATGTTGACATTTCTTCTGACGTCCGGGGGAAGCCCGTTCGTCTCCTTCCTTATTTCCTTCCATTTCCCTCAGTAATCTCTCTCTTTCTCTTTTTTCTTCACCTTCCCACTACACCACGAGCTTTCCTCTTCCCTACTAATACAACAAAGATACTCCCTCGTCGTTGATATCCACGAAAATGCACTTCTTTTCCAGAGTTCCAATCTCCGCCGTGAATCCGACGTACGTGCACGCGCGCGCGCGCGCGTGTGTGTGTATGTGGGTGTGGGTATGTATTTTTATACGTATATGTATATATTCATATATATATTTATACTTATAAACATCTTTATACATATCATTTTTATATATACATATGTTATATGTGAGCAGAGGAACAGAGGGAGTAATTGGTGAGAAACATTATTGGTTTAGGACAGGTAGAGGTTGCGTAGATTAAATTTTTATGGTAAAACAGAAATGTGAGAAAGCTATAGGAAAAGGTACGCATGGTTTTTGTACTATTGTGGATCTGGAAAATGCTTATGACAGGGTAGACAGGAAGGCTCTGTGGGAGGTTTTGCATATTTACAGGATAGGAGGAAAATTTCTAGGAGATGTCAAGTGTTTTTACGAAAGTAGTAGAGCGTGTGTCAGGATTAGAAATAGAGAGAATGAGTGGTTCGAGGTAATGGTGGGACTTTGTCAGGGATGTGTTATGTCGCTCTGGATGTTCAATTTATACATGGATGGGTGGTACGAGAGGTAAATGCAAGGGTGACGGATCAGGGGCTGGAGATGGTTAAAGAAAATGAAGAAAAGTGGGAGATAAGCCAGCTGTTGTTTGCGGATGACACTGCCCTTGTAGCTGGATCAGAGGAGGGATGAGGAAGTTAGTGACAGAGTTTGGGAAGGTATGTGAAATAAAAAAGCTGAAGGTAAATGTAGATAAATGTAAGGTGATGAGGTGTACAAGGGGTGTAGGTGGCAGGAGACTGGAAGTGAGTATTAAGGGAGAGAGTCTGGAGGAAGTGAATTGTTTCAGATTCTTGGGTGCGAATGTGGCAAGAAAGGGAGGAGTGGAGGTGGAGGTAGAATGTAGATTGAGAGAAGCGATTAAATGCCTTGATGGATTAAAAGATATAATGAGAAATAGACATTTGGGAATGGATGCTAAGAGAAGATTGTATGAAAGAGTAATTGTGCCAACAGCACTGTACGGGGCAGAAACATGGAACATAAGAGAGGGAAAAAGAAGGAACTTAAATTTGTTTGAGATGAGGTGTCTGAGAAGTATGGTAGAGGTTACTAGGCTAGATAGAGTGAGAAATGAGGAAGGGAGAAGGAGAACGGGGATGGAAAGGGAGTTGGGAGATAGGGTGGATGAAAGAGTATTAGGATGGTTTGGACACATGGAAAGAATGAGTGAAGAAAGACTAGTAAAAGAGGTGTGGAAGGCAGATGTGGAAGGAGTGAACATGAGGGGTCGACCTAGGATGAGATGGATGGATTGGGCAAAATGGGCTTTGGGGAAGAGGGGAATGTCGGTTGAGGAAGGACGGGAGAGGACAGAAGACAGAGGTAAATGGAGAGTGGTTGTACATGGATGATGTTGTGATGCATGAAGTGGAATGGGTGGGGGATGGGGGGTGAGGAAGTATGTGTGAAAAAAATGAGCGCACCCGAAGGGATTTCTCCCCATCCTCTCCTTTTCTGAATGAGGGGACGGAGAGGGGGGGTCACCGATTTAATGAAGCGGCCTTTCTGTGAATGTGCTGTGTCTTGCGACACTACTTCTGACCCAGGGCAGTGGACAAGATGTAGGGATGACCCGTCATCCAGGAGGTGCCAAGATAAGAGGGAGGGAAGAAAGTGGAGGGGAGTTCAGTGTATTCGGGATGAAATGGGTGGGTGTTTTTGTTTTTGTTTTTTTGCCCTTGTTTTTTGGTTACTTCCCTTATAAGGAAAAAAAAAGCCTTTTGTATATGTATGTATATTTATATATATGTATATGTATGCATACGTACATATATATATATATGTATATATATATATATATATATATATATATATATATATACATATATACATACATACATACATACATACATACATACATACATACATACATACATACATACATACATACAAACAATTGAATCTATATATATATATATATATATATATATATATATATATATATATATAACATTATTAACATTTTAACATAAATTGAATATATATATATATATATATATATATATATATATATATATACTTAAACACAATATACACAACAGATATATGCATATTTATATATACATGTATATATATATATATATATATCTATATATATATATATATTTTTATATATAGACATATATATATATATTTGTATATATGTTTATATATATATATATATCTGTATATATAGATGCATATATATATATATATATATATATATATATATATTACAAAGGATTACAAAGGCGGAGCATGCCGACAGGAGACCTTTTGGTCCATATCTAGGTCGGATGCGAAATTTTTTATAATATATGAATAAATAAAAACTATAATAATGTAAATAACAAATAAGATAATTAATAAATGCATAGGTATAGTTAAATAATAAACAAACAGGTAAATAGTAAATAATGATAAATTGACATATGATAAATGAGAATCAAATAGACAAATGACAACAAAACAAAAACAGATATATAAAATAAATTATAATCATTACAGTATCTTGCTCAGGTGTTTATCTAAATGATTCTTAAAGCTTCGAACTGAACTATATTGTACTGCCTCTGCAGGAAGTATATTCCATTCATTAACTACATGGTTGGCGAAGTTGTTTCTACCCACCTCCAAATTAAATCTATCTCCAGACAGTTTGAATTCATTGTTTCTTGTCTGATTCTCATTCAATGTGAAATTTTTGTCACTTTTGATGTTGTAAATTCCCTGTAGAATCTTAAAGACCCGTATTAATTTACCTCTGAGCCTACGTTTTTTTAGGGACAACAGATTCATATGTTTTAGTCGATTTTCGTATGATTTATTTTTAATGTTTGGAATCAGTTTTGTGGCTCGCCGTTGTACTTGCAGGAATATTTTGGGCTGATGGCGACGGCCATTTTCTACGTCTTCTTCATTAAGGAACTACATCAATGCTGTCCATGAGGTCTTTCTATCTCTTCACTTTTCTACATAGGAATGAGCCAACAAAGGATGACACTTGAAGATATACAGCTTTATTGAGGACTAATTTTGTCAAGGTTTGTTTTGAATTTAATCAGTTCTGACGAATAACTCCAGTTCCCCCCAAAAAATAAAAAATAAAATAATAAAATCTACTTACTGAGGGCTATTTTTCAAGACTTTTTTTTTTTTTGTATTTCAGTAAAGGATGACTTGAATAACTCTGGTTAAAAAAAAAGGAAAAACAAAGACAACAAATCTGCTTCTTGAGGGATATTTTTCAAGACTTTTTTTTGTATATCAGTCAAGGATGACTTGAATAACTCTGGTTAATAAAAACAGAAGAAGAAAAAACAAAGACAACAAATCTGCTTCTTGAGGGCTATTTTTCAAGAACTTTTTTTTTTGTATATCAGTCAGAGCTGACTTCAGTTCCCGAAAAGAAGAAAAACGAAAATAAAAATCTGTGGTTCTTCCTATTTCTGGCTACTTGTTTAACTCCTGGACAATTTTGAGCCTCTTGATGCCTGTAAAGGCTTCCCTCAGCTGAATAAAATCATCTGGCGGCAGCAGGAAGACATATACAGCCTCACATGAACACTACAGTAGAAATAAATTTTCCAGATGGCTTTTTGTCAATTTATTATTATCTACTATTTACCTATTTGTTTATTATTGAACTATACCTATGCATTTATTTATTATATTTATTATTATTTATATTATTATAGTTTTTATTTTTGTTTATTTATCTATCATTATCATAAAAAATATTCTGCATCCTACCTAGTTATGGACCAAAAGGTCTCCTGTCAGTATACTCCTTTGTAGTCCTTTGCAATTCGCAGAAGCTGTTTTTAGTGATGATCTACAATAGTATTGAAACATTCGTTATAGTACTGGGAAAATCTTTCCATTCCTTCATCGGAATGTAATTTCTCAAGGGCTTTTGCTTATTTAAAAGTTGAATGGAACAGTAATTCAACCATCGCTGCTTGTTGATTTTTTACGGAAACAATAATTAAACCTCAGGGGGAGCGAAAGAATCCAGACGCGAAAAGAATAAGTGTTTTGCTCGCTTTCGCTTTCCTTTGTGAATCGGAAAGAAGCCTTTTCCTTAAATTCAGGCAATGGTGTTTCATTAAATACCAGAATTGCTCTTTGTATAAGCTATCATTGTTCTTTATATTATTTCCAACCATAGTGCGAATTCGTATATTTTTCTATAATATGTATTATTTTGTTCTTTTGACTTGACTCCTTCATTATCGAAAGCTTTCGCGGAGATCGATAAATCATCCTAGTGACAGCAGGGATAGGAAATGGAGTGTTTAACGAATGGAATAGACTTAGGGACTATGTATTAAGCGCTAAAACAATTGGTTATTTTAAGAGAAAATTAAGACGTAAGGGACAGATATGACTAGTGTAGGCCTTATGGTCTCTAGCAGTCTTTTCCATTCCTATGTTTTTAAATAAAGTGCCACCTTTTAAATAATGGGTTAATCGAAAGGGTGCAATTCCTTCGCTTCCAATAGGACACCACAAAGACGAATCAAATTACCTCACTGCAGACGCAAGAAAAGGATAAATATCCAACTGTGCCGAAAGGTTAATGTACAGACTCGCTCTTCAGATAGAGCTGGCGTTTCGAATAGCTAACGCACGTGCAGGCCATAATGAATTTTCATGAGTGTGCAGATTGCAACTGAATAGTATATATATATGTGTTAGAACTGTTGAGTGCAGACAACAATTCTCTATACCTACCGTTCACTGGCTTTTGTTCAGTTTCTACGAGTAGATTTGATATTGGAGATGACATTAACTGCACTTCATGTCACTAGGTGTGCCTTGCTGAAGTGGGTATCACACTGGGCTATTTTTTATCCAACATCCTACCACCAACCTCCATATAAACAACTAGAATATAATTTCTCTAACAGAAATCTAGACTTCTCAAAGAACACTATGTCTAACATTCGTACAAGTCTACAATCTCTTAGTTCATCATTCAGGTTTGCTATATATAACAGAAAGATAATGTAATATTTGGAGATTAGAAAAACAAAATATTGTAACCGAAGTAGTGTTTACTCCAACGAATTCTCAATGACCGGCGCTGTTGAAGCACGTATCGACTTTTCGCCGTGCGCCGTCCACGACACGACATCCTCTATAAGCATTCATAGACACCCATTGTTATGCGAGAGCACGACGTCATGTCGTGGACGGTGCACGATGAAAAGCCGATAGGTGTGAAACGAACTCTACCTCCCATATACATTACTGTACGTAATTCATAGCTGTGTAATGTTTGCATCAGATGAAAAGTGGTCTGCCTCTTATTAAGGGACACAACAGTTTGTTATGTTAACTAACCCTTATCTATTCTGTTGACTTTCGCTTATCCCACTCATCATGGTCTCTTGTATAGAACATAAGAAACCCTTTCCATAAATTATCTAACCTTCTTTTAATGCAGACAATAATGGTTTCCGTTCTCACTACATGGTTACTAAGTTTATTCCATTCCTTAACCATTCTATTGGCAAACCAGTTTTTACCTATATCCCTCTTAAACCTGGTTTCTTGTACAGATTTTACCTCCTAGATAACTCCTGAGGAATTTATCACAAGATTGGTAATTAACAGGGATAGGTTTTTTCGCGCTGAGAGAAGAGAAAGAATTAGGGAGGGAAGGAAGAAGACGACGACGGGCGAAAGGAAGATGAGGAGGGGAGGAGTGGGGAGGGAGATGAAGAGGATGTAAAAGGAGGAAGAGGAAGATGAGGAAGACGATGAAGGGATGATGTTTCCTTCAATTGAATGAAGTCTTCAATAAAAATTCAGAATATAATACGAACTTCGGAATGATCTAAGGAATTAATGTGAAATGCAGAGTCAAAATATGGTTTTACAAATAATAGCCAATTTCATTTACCTGAGAAACTTGTATTACTTCACGAAATTCTAGCTTCTGCAGCAAATTGTCTAAACCGTGTAACATTCGGTATTATTTCACATGTTTTCGGCCAAACTAATGATTCTAACCGCGGTGGTTGGAACTGTGTAGGATCAATTACAATGTAAGACAATGGAAGCAATTACACATAACCTCGCAGTTTTTCCTTGACCCTGTGGTACCGCCGTGGTTTACTCGCGGTTCAAACCGCTAGTGTGAACAGGGGCTTAGTATCCAGATTATTTTAGTCGGTGGTAGTGGAGGCGCCAACGCGGAGAAAAGATATCATAGTTATTACATTCCTATAAACCGACGCCATATATAACCTACATTTAACCGGATATATATATGTATATATATGTATATGTATATGTGTATATATACATGTATGTGTATATATGTATATTGATAAGTATTTTAGACAAATTATTTGGATGATGGAGAACATAAACACAGGGGAAGGCTCGGAACCCTAAACACTCTAACGTTTCGTTCGCGTAGAACTTCTTCAGAGAGTGTATGTAGAACTGCAATTGAAGTTTATGTACTAAATCTCATTATCTTTTCGGACACTTGGGAAAGGTCGTTTTTCTGGCGTGTTTTAGAATTAAAATACTAGTTTCTTTAGCTAAATTGATAAACCCTCCTCGATGATTCGATGAATTATTAGTTGAAATATATGCTGATTCAACAATTCTTCTAGGAAGGTGTGAAATAATAACAAATCTTTCAGATAGGAGATTATCGAATACTGAAATTCAAGCTCTATCGCTAGGACTTAAATTCGACACTGGTATTAACACAAGGGGATTCACAGATTTTATTAAGAGAAACTATAGATGGAGTGACAGCGATATTGAAAAAGGATTCAAACAGGGGATTGTTACATGTTACCAAGCGTTAGCCATTAAAAACGAATGCGTCATCCCCAGAAGATTCAAGAAAGCTTTAATAAATCTAGGCTTAGACAAAGACATAGTAATCACCAATGCAGATAAAGGAGGTGGTATCGTGATCTTATCAAAAGAGGACTATATCAGTAAAATGTTAGAGCTCTTAGATGACGACAATACTTATCGCAAAAAACATATAGGTTTCGTAACGAATGAAGCAGACAAATTCAAAAAACATGCCAGAAAAATTCTTAATAAAACTGAAAAAGGAAAGAAATTAATGGGACTATTGGAGGAATACCCCAATCCTCCCAGAATGCGCGGTATTTCAAAAATTCACAAACCCAACGTTCCAATGCGACCCATAACTTCAGGGGTTGGCAGTGCACCCCACAGACTAGCGAAATGTCTAGCCAAACCGCTATCACAGGCAATGGGATCGATCAGCAATACACATTTGAAAAATTCTAACGATCTTTTGACAAGACTAAAAGATTTAGATTTCACGGGGAAAAAGTTAGTAAGCTATGATGTCAAGGCGTTATATACAAATATTTCCACTAACGGTGCGTTAGAAGCAGTAAAGAGAGTAATAAAAGATATGAACGATACTGACCTACCCATAAGAAAACAAGATTATATAGAATTGATAGATTTATGCGTAAATTTCGGTGCGTTTACTTTTAATGGTGACGAATATGAACAACATAGAGGTCTCGCTATGGGTAGTCCTTTAAGTGCAGTGATGGCCTGTCTATATATGGAGTTATTAGAAAAAGAAAACTTTATCAGAATCAATGGTAGGGGATCACACTGGTTTAGATATGTAGACGACGTCCTCGCAATCATCCCCGAAAACACCAATGTAAATAATAAAGTGAGAATGCTTAACGCGGTCAACAGCGATATTCAGTTCACCGTAGAAGAGGAACAAAACGGACAATTGCCCTTCCTAGATACGTTAATACGACGAGTGGGAAAAACTGTAACTTTCTCAGTATACAGAAAGGAAACAAACAAAGAGGACTTAGTACATTACTTCTCCGCACATGATGATAGGACAAAGAGTGGTATAGTAATAGGATTTTTTCTCAGGGCACTACGAATCTGTAGTAATGAATACCTAGAAGGCGAATTTGATTACATTATGAAAACCTTTGACAAACTTGGATATCCAGAGGGAATGTTGAAAAGAACAAAAAGAAAAGCAATAAATATTTACAATCGCGGAAAGAAAGAGAGAAATGATAAAAATAATACCAATCATATATCAGTACCTGGCTCAGAAACGTCACCAATAATAGACAAATATTTAACAAAATCAG
>NC_134813.1:14725809-14738309 GCF_046742065.1 Oratosquilla oratoria
TCTTGTTGGTGGCGATATGTGCAGCTTCCACAGTTGTTCTCATTTTCTTCTCAAATCCCTCGTGTAGAATTTCTCATTCTCTCTCATATATATATATATATATATATATATATATATATATATATATGCATATATATGTCTATATATATGTATATATATGTATATATACATATATATGTATATATATATGTATATACACATACATATATGCGGGAAAGGATAAGTCTCATTTTATTTCTGTCCCTAATTCTATAAACACCATAGCTATTGATGATTATTTGTTAAAAGGTGGAATAAATATAGCAAAAATATCTTCCAATAAAATAGGAAAAATATTTAAGAAACATAATAATATGCGTAATAATCTCAGTGTCATTTACCGTATTCCATGCAACGGTTGTCCATCATCTTATTTCGGTGAGTCAGGTCGAGGGTTCAATAAACGCTTGAATGAGCACAAAAACGATCTCAGGGCTCATAGAACATCTAACTCCCTGGTTCGTCACCTGGACAAATGTGGACATCTACCTGATTGGAACAACGCAGAAATTCTACACGAGGGATTTGAGAAGAAAATGAGAAAAAACTGTGGAAGCTGCACATATCGCCGCCAACAAGAACAACAACGACAGAGACGGATTTAAATGCCTCTCGAAAGCAGCAAGTGTCCTAATAATTAAATCGTTAGCCAAAGGGAAAACATGACGCTCATACCTTGGCGGGTTCCCTCTCACTACGAATATAAGAATTGTGATCCGTCTGTAATGCTGTAGTCCTCTGAAGAAGACCAAGTTGGTCGCAACGTTAGGGTAATAAACTCTATTCCTAACACATCTTCGTTTGCCCTTCCCCTCCCACATTCTCATATATATATATATATATATATATATATATATATTTATATATATATATATATATATATATATACACATGTATATATATATATATATATATATATATATATATATATATATATATATGTATGTATGTATGTATACAACAAATCGCTAGTAACATCATTGTAATTAAAACAATCAGTCCCGGCCGTCGCGAGCTTTGAACTCGGGTAACATATGATACATGCATATGAATCCCTTCTGTTGAATTCCAAAATATTGTATTTGTAGAAACCTCACTCCTAGAATGAATTAACCACCAAAGGCTGAAAAGAGTTTACTTTTAATCATGCTATCTGGTTTATTTAAATGCAAAGCAGGAACGCATATGAAGAAAAAATATTCAGTGCTTCATATAATGCACACACATTGTCAGAATTGCATTTGGCAAACCTTATGGACGAAGCAAGATAGACCAAGAAACTCATAAATGGACTAAAGGAAGTAGGAAGAACAAAAGACCTGCCAAGGAACATCAAGGAAGGACACTTTATCACAGGGATCAGGGTGAATAAGAAACTTCAAGAGAACATAGGAAAAATTTATGACGAATGATGTATATAGCCAATTTATACATGAAGATTAGTAAACGATATCTCGAAGATAATGGTCTACATTCGTAAGCGCACAAGGTGAATTAAGATAAACAAATATTTAAACAAAATCAACAAATAAACAAATTAACAAATAAACAAGTAAAATTAACAAATAAAAAAGTACACAAATATAGAAATAAACAAACAAACAAGTAAATAATTAAATAAATAAACAAAACAAATCAGGAATCAAACAAAAAATAAGTATAAGCAAGCTGATGCGAGAATGAAATGAATACTCAACAGTATATGTAATAACAAGGATATTGCTACACAGTGTTACATCATACACTACTACAGGTAGTGTATGATGTCGTTGTGTTAAATAGAATTTCTTTTATGGATAACTTCCTCTAGTAAACTGAATTAGCCTGACCGACGACAAGTTGAAAACTTCTCTGCAACACATCCCGAAACTTACCTCATCCATAATCTGCATAGAAATAGCGCCCACAAGATTTCGCTGAAAGCTTGATTCTAGTCCTAATATTCTGAAATTAACCTTAATAACGAACCATATGAAAGGCTGGTACATGGCTTTGTATATACAAATGGATATGCATATTTATATGTACTTGTATATTTACACGTATATGCATATGTATATGTATATGTATATGTATATGTACATATATATATATATATATATATACATATATATACTGTATATGTATATAATATATATATATATACATATATATATGTATGTAACATATATACATATACATATATATGTATATATATATATATATATATATATATATATGCAGAAAAAACACTGGTAAATAAGAACCTTAATCCAAACGTTTTCGTTTATTTAAGACATTATCAGGGAATACACAGTTACAGAGATATAGGAGGACATATCTACTATAATAAAGTAGTAGCCTCTGTCTGTCTGTTTGTTTGTTTGTTTGTTTGTTTGTTTATTTATTTGATCACGAACTCCTCCTAGGGTTTTGCAGATAGCCCCTACAACCATATATATTCTGATACCCTATCTCTCCAGGTACTTGGATAACTATATTTCATTTAAAAAAAAAATATTTTGGTTAGGGTTAAGGGTTAAATTTAGGTGGGTTATGGTTAGGTGAGTGATTATTCACGAACTACTCGTAGGTTTTTGCAGATAGACTCCTATAACCATATATATTCTGAAACCTTATAACCCAAGGTATTTGGAACACTATCTTTCACTTGCCTGTCTGTCTGTTTGTTTGTTTATTTGTTTGTTCGGGAACTCCCAGGGTTTTGTATATAGGCCCACATAACCATAAATATTCTGATACCCTATCACTTAAGGTATTTGGATAAATACATTTTATTTTCAAAAAATATATATATATTTTGGTCACGGTTAAGGGTTAAAGTTAGGTGGGGTATGGTTAGGTTAGAGATTATTCACGAACTCCTCCTAGGTTTTTGCAGATAGGCCCCTATTACCATATATATTCTGAAACCTTATAACACAAGGTACTTGGATTGCTATCTTTCATTTGTCTGTCAATTTGTTTGTTTGTTTGTTTGTTTGTTTGTTTGTTTGTTTGTTTGTTTGTTTGTATGTTCACGAACTCCTCCTAGGGTTTTGCAGATAGATCCCCATATCCATATATATTCTGATACCCTATCACTCCAGGTACTTAGATAACTATGTTTCATTTAAAGAAATATATTTTGGTTAGGGTTAAGGGTGGGGTATGGTTAGGTTAGGGTTATGGTTAGGTAGGGGTATGGTTAGGTTAGTGTTATGGTTAGGTGGGGTATGGTTAGGTTAGGGTTATGGTTAGGTAGGGGTATGGTTAGGTTAGTGTTATGGTTAGGTGGGGTATGGTTAGGTTAGGGTTATGGTTAGGTGGGATATGGTTAGGTTAGGGATGATTTACGAACTCGCAGTAACGCGCGGGTAATTTGGCTACTATATACATAAAGTAGTAGACAAGCTAGGAAACATGGGAAGGAAACACAAGATGCTTCATAATCAGGTTGAGAAGTGTGTTTATTTTAAGGACATTTGGTCAAATGACGTTACATCACCCCGGCCTGGTAGCACTTGGAGCATTTCTTACAATTTTCTTAATAATAAAATAATGAAGTTTATATAAACCTATACTTAAATTAATATTTTGGTCGAAGGTATGTTTAATGTGACTGGATTCGATAATGTTTCTTTCTAATAAAGATCTACAAGAAATCATTTCATTAGAATTATCCCAGTCAATAGGATGGTTGTGGTCTCTTACATGAACAAAAAGGCCACTGGAACTTTGCACACTCCTTACACTATATTTGTGTTGATTTACCCTTTTTTTTTTTTTTTCCAGTTTGGCCGATATAAAATTTGTTACATTTAAGACATAGAATAAAGTAAACACAACCCTCATTTACTTCAGGTGAATTTTTTATTAGCTTACTTTTTATAGTATTGTTATTTTTGAAAACCAAGATAATACTGAATTGTTTGAGAATATTAGGCAGTCCAACTAATTTCTCGCTGTAAGGAAGAACCAAAAGGTTCTTTTTGTCAAATATTTTTCTTTCGTGTGAGGTGTTATGGAAAATTTTGTAAGCCATTTTATGAGAAGTGTCTACTAAGTGTTTTGGATATTTTAATTCAGAAGTTATGCTATATATTTTCCTCAGCTCATCATTCAAAAATTCGGGGCTACATACCCTGTAAGCTCTAAGAAACATAGAACTAAACACAGAAAGTTTTGTTTTTTGATGATGAGCCAAGTAAAAGTGGACATATGATGCGACATTAGTTGGTTTCCTATAAACGTCATACATAAAGTGTCTACCATTACGATTAATTAAGATACCCAAAAATGGTGATTTATTCTCTATTACTATTTCAAAAGTGAAATTAATTGAAGGGATCATATCGTTTAGTTTTTCAAGGAATAAATTTAAGTTACGCTTAACAGGCCACAGACACAAAATACCATCAACATATCTTTTCCACACAACTTGTTGGGGAAGAACCCTAGGTAGTAGTCTCATCTCAAAGAATTCCATGTACAAGTTACTAGGTACTGGGGACAGAGGGTTTCCCGTGGCCATACCAAATTTTTGTACATAGAATTCACCATTAAAAACAAAGTTACAATTTACAATACACAAATTAATGAGTTCAATTATTGTTTTAGCTGGAAGTGGTAAGTCATGTTTTGATGATAATTCTTTTTCAAGATATACCAACAAGTCACATACGGGAACACGAGTGAGGAGCAAAGTTATATCAAAACTAACTAGTTTAAAATCATAATTTTTTTTTAGATTATTCAAATAATTAATGAAATCAACATTGTTTGTGACGTGGGAAGAAGATGTTGTACCCACTAAAAGACTCAAAATAGTAACAAGCCATTTGGGTAAATTGTAAGTGACGGATTCTGTGGAACTGATAAGGGGTCTAACTGGATAACCAGGTTTATATGTTTTAATCAATCCATACATGTAAGGCAAGGAAGGGGACAAAGAAGAAAAATGTTTTATCAGATGTTGATGCCCTTTAAGAATCTTTTTAACATTTGATTAAACTCACTATTTACAGATTCCAACGGGTTTTTAGTAAGTTTTGTATATCTTTCACAATCTCCCAACAAATACCCCATTTTTTCAATGTAATCTAATTTGTTAAGAATGACAATGCAATTGCTTTTATCAGCTTTAGTAATGTGTAATTTTTCATCTCTTTTTAACTCCAGGTAAGACTTAAAACACCTTTTAGGACAATTTAGAATACCTTTTGCTCATAATGAAGCATATACAAAACCCTTGCTGATGTTGATGTTTTGAGTAGAGACATCACCAAATTTTTTCTAAATTGCAAAACCCTTTGGCCACGTTAACATAGTCAACTTTGTGCTAAGTTGCTGCGAAACTAAGACCATATCCTAAAGCACATGTTGTTGCACTATTTAAAGGTTTATAAGATGAATTCATATACATACATACATACGTACATACATACATACGTACACACACACACACACACACACACACACACACACACACACACACACACACACACACACACACACACACACACACATATATATATATATATATATATACATACATATGTATATATATATACATATATATATATACATATATGTATATACATATATACATATGTATATATATACACATACATATATATGTATATACATATATACATATGTATATATATACACATACATATATATATATATATACATACATATACATATATATATATATATATAAACATAAATATACATACCTATATATGTATATATATATATATATATGTATATATGTATGTATATATATATGTATATATATATATACATATATATATACCAACATATATATGTATATATATATGTATATATGCATACATATATACATATATATGTATATATATACATAAATATATACATATATATATACATACATATATATATATATATATATATATATATATATATACATATATATATATATATATATACATATATATATATATATATATTGCTGGTAATCACTAAAGGAATCGGAAGGAAACATTAATTCTCAAGCGCTTTCGTGTTATTCACGTCTTCAGGGGAATACAGAAAAATTGGTGTTACAAAGAGGTTTAAAAGTTATACTCTAGGAAAGGAACTGGCATAATACAAGATATCACAAGATTATACACTAGGAAAGGGAAGCCATTCTTGGAGGGCAAGTGTCGCGGTAGATTTTGTCCATTTCAAGTCACCAGTTCTCTTGTTTGTGTTTTTGTGGTTGGCAATGTAATAATTGAACCCCTTTACATTGTCAACTACAATAACACAAACAAGAGACCTGGTTACTTGAAATGAACAAAATCCACCTCGAAACTTGCCCTCCACGAATGGCTTCCCAGACTCCCCCGACCCTCCAAGTAGATACCTTTTTCCCACTCCGACCTACCCTCTCCAGCTTTCTTCCTTTCACTCTGAAGTTCCTCCATGCTACCTTGCCCCAACTTTTTATCATGATTTATGCTTTTAATACTATTTGTTACTATTTATTTTCAACACTATTATTATTATCATTGTTATTATAACTATTATTTATTTATTACTATAATTATATATATTTATAATTTTATCATTTTCATTATTACCATCATTATTATTATTACTTTCATTATCTTTATTATTATTGTTATTATTATTTAAATATTTAATTTTTCGTTTTTATTATCATTGTTATCACTATTATTGTCATAATTACTATTAATAATTTTTATTTCTTGGTTATTAGTATTATCATTTTTATTATATTTATATTTATATTTTTATTATTATTATTACTTTTATTTTATTGTTATTATTTTCATTATTATTATTATTACTTCTACTGTATTGCTATTATCATTTTTGTTATTATTGTTGATATTGTTATTTAAATATTTATCTTCATTGTTATCATTACTATTGTTACATTTTCTATTAATAATTTCTTTGTTATTAGTGTTATCATATTTAATTGTAAAAAAAAAATTCTTCATTGTTACGTTAGCCACAATGTGATGTTCACATTCGTCACCAACTATGGTAACTCGGAGAGGTGGTGAGGTCCACCCTATGTATTTAATGCCCACAGCCCGTTTGTACACATATTCCTTTGAAAAAGCATACCTGCGAAACTAGTCTAGGAATAAACTCAAGACTAAGACTCCTGTGTTTCCTATTCCGCTTACATATAAACATATATATTTATTTATATATATATATATATATATATATATATATATATATATATATATCCTCAGTACTACAGGAGGAAAAAATACAAAATTATATGAGAGCAAGACAAAGTGTAGAAGAAACTCGAAAATGTAGAAGAGGTACACATGATTTTGCTATCGTCATGGTAATCAACAGTGAGGACAATTGCTCATATCTGTCGTATTTAACAAACCTGTTTGAATCGTAAGAATTTTAACGTGTCTAGCATTACAATGGCCATTCATTTTAATTTCAATGTATGACTGTCGTCATAAGTTGCACATCACTGTAGCGCTCTAGGTATACAAGTTATATATGACAGATCTTAAAGAAGTGGAAATAAGAACATTAAAGTTTATATCCAGGTTGATGTATTGAGTAAAATTTACTTATGTCGGTCAGACAAGTGTAGTTTATCATCCAATTGAATATCAAGAAAAAAAAATCACAATTCTTCTGGAAGTCAAGTAGGATACCTTATTTATGGCAATCAGATTTTATTATTATTAAAACAATTGGAATAGTTTTCAACGCCATTTTCCTCATGTTTAATACAGATTGTAATAAAGAAGTAGACTTTGAACATAGTTTCGCTTTCTGTATACAGTGTATTGTTTCAAACATTGAAAAAAGTTGTAAGAAAAAGAGTGACGTCACAAAGTGGGACGAATAAATGTGAGTGCAAACTGACACCACTGAGATAAAAATGTTTATTGAATTCCAAATGGACGTCTTTTATTATAGGTATACTGCATGCGTAACTATATCTGGCAGAAGCAACAGAAAAATTCTTTTGTTATGTATGTTATGTCCCTTAGGCAATCAATACACCGTAGTTTACGGTAATTTCATATGAATGGTAGGTAAGCTTCAGCACATCAGGCATAGAAAATGTAATATAAGCGTGTAGCGGGGAGCACAAATAGATTCGCAAGATTCTGTTTTTTTTTTTTTTTTTTTTTTTTATAACTGGAGACTGTGTCAAGAACAAGTAGGAAGGTAAGTTCATGCACCTCTTCTCACTCATGTTATTTAATTTCGTCTGCGTTCGCTTTTTTCACCAATGGTCTGAAAAGTTGCTAATGAAATTTAACACAAGTAAATGCGAGGTTATGCACAGAGGAAAAAACAACAGTAAGTACGATTACAAGTTGTTTGGAAATTCGTTAACAAAAGTAGTTAGTGAAAAGGATCTAGGCGTAATTATCAGTAACGAATTCAAATCGTCTAAGCAGTGTAATTTAGCCTCTGAAAGAGCAAATAAGATTCTAGGACTAATTGCGCGATCTTTTGACTTCGAAAGCCCATCTCTCATTAACAAGCTATATAGATTGTTTGTTCGTCCACATCTGGAATATGCTGTTTCCGTATGGTCACCGAATCTCATTAGAGACATTGACAGATTAGAAAAAGTTCAACGGTGGGCCACAAAACTGATTCCAAATATAAAAAAGAAATCATACAAAAATCAACTATAACATATGAATCTGTTTTCCCTAAAAAAGTGAAGACTCAGAGGTGACTTGATACAGGTCTTTAACCCTTAACAGGTAAAGGTCTTTTTGGGAAACACCTCAGGTAAAGCGAGGTCTGACAGACCCCAAACACAAAAAAAAAAAAAAAAAAAAAAAAAAAATACTTCCACTGCATTTATTGACATAGAAATCAAAATATATATGTACTTCAACTTATCTTCTTCTATTTACGTGTTTAAAAGTGACTATGCTTGTTAGACATATATTTTAATGTAAATTACAAAAAAATTATGAAAAAAAGGTATTGCTGACTTTAGAGGGTTACCTTACCTTACCGTCGTGCCATATCCTCTTGGACTTCGGCAACCATGGAGCGCCACCGTTCACGGTCCCTAATTACTTGTAACATCTGTGCTGGTTTGAGTTGTTTTCCCGTTGTCCTCATCAGCCCGTCCATATACTTCTCCCTCTGATTTCCTCTTGCTCTCCTTCCCTCCACCATTCCCGTCATCACCACCTCTTCCAACCCTTCCTTCCTCATTATATGTCCTAAGAATCGCAACTGTCTTTTCCTTATTGTTGTCATCCTCTTCATTTGTTTTCTTCGCTGTCCATGGTACTCTTAATACTCGTCTCCATATCCACATTTCTGCTGCTTCTAAGTTTTCCTGCAATTTTTTGCTGATTGTCCACGCTTCTGAACCATATAATAGTGACTGAAAACATGAAACATGAAGCGGTTGGTCATCATAATTTTGTAGAGACCAATGTCCCAACTATCTTTAAGGAAAAGCAGGGCTACAGCAAATGAATAATGAATGTGTTTCATAAACCATAAAATCTGAAAAAAATCGGAGGTAATTATTTTGACTTTGACCAACTTTACGCAAAAATTATGGACGGGTTTTAATGACATTTTCAGGGAAGGTTGATACTAGGTCAAGCAAACAATTTATAAGTTTTTGATGGTATCTAAGTTTATTATCTATAAGTCTTTATGGCTCTAAGCACTCCTATCATGACTCAGCAAAACCCCATTCTTCGTTGACGTAAGTTTGTGGTCTCGGTGGGTTTTGAGTTTTCTCGAGAAGACATGAGTCTATCAATGCATACATAGTGCTAGTGATAATGAAGAACATATTTTATTGGATATACTGAAAGTGGGATTTGTCCTAAAATGTGGCGAGATGTCACATTTTATGATGATATGAGAATAGTGTGTGAGAAAAAACATATTATTAACAGAACAGAAAATATTAAAAATTTATATGTGATACAAAATATGTGATACAAATTAAATTTGAACAAAAAGAGGGGAAGGATGGAATAAATTAGTTGTATGTGTGGGAATAGAGTGGCTGAGGTGTCCTAAAATGTGGCGAGATGTCACATTTTATGATAATATGAGAATAGTGTGATCTTGTGAGAAGAAACATATTAACAGAACAGAAATTATTAAGCATTTATATGTGATACAAAATATGTGATACAAATTAACCCATTAAACTCCGATGACAAGATTCTTGTCATTTGGTCAAATAAAACAAAAAATCATAAAACACCAAAATTCATCGGAGTTTAATGGGTTAAATTTGAACAAAAGAGGGAAAGGATAAATTAATCAAATAGAATGTGGCGGAATGTCATGTTTTATGATAATATGAGTATAGTGTGACCATAATATGAAAAGAAATGCACATTACCAGAACAGAAATTAAACATTGTGATAAGAATTAATGTGATCAAAAGAGGAAAAATGGAATAAATTAAATAAACGAATTAAATAAATTAAATCAAACTCGGATGTATGTTTTTCTGTTGATAAAAAAGAAGAAATTATTTACCCATAAGTGTAAATGATAAAACATTTATATGACATGAACAAACCTCAGGTAAAGTGGGGTCTGACAAACCCCACGCTACTCACACCTCAGGTAAAGTGGGGTCTGACAAACCCCACGATACTCACACCCTCAGGTAAAGTGGGGTCGGACGGGCCCAAAAGCTCTATAAAGCTTATATAGAGCAAGATTCAGGAATGACCCTATCACCCCATTAAACTACTCCAGAAAGTTTGGATATGCAGACGCTTTTGCAATGGCCTACCAATCAAACAAGATTGAACAGCTAGAAAATACAATATCAGAGGATCTGCAAACAATACAAAAATACTTTGAGAAATGGTATCTGCAAATGAACACAAACAAAACTGTGTCAACACTGTTTCACCTAAACAATAAACAATCTGACAAAACTCTGGATATTAAAATAAACAACCAAACCCTCCCAGCCGACAAAACCCCCAAGTACCTTGGTATAACCCTAGACAGGACTCTAATATATAAAAAGCATATAGAAAACACAGCGCACAAATTGAACAAAAGAAACTGCTTGATCAGAAAACTAGCTGGAACCACCTGGGGAGCAAAACAATCGGTGCTTAAAACCGCAGCACTTGCCCTGTGCTACAGTGTAGCAGAATATGGGGCACCAGTGTGGGCTCAGAGTGCACACACAAATAAAATTGACAATAAACTCCACGCAACCATGCGGATAATATCAGGGGCCATTAAACCAACGCCACTCATTTGGCTGCCAACGATGAGTGGCATAGCACCACTAAATATACGACGCGAGGATGCCATACAAAAACAACACCAACGCATAGACAACCTTCCAGCAGATATACCCCTCAAACAAATAATGGAGGAGGCAAAAAACGAAAAACGAAAATTTCAACCTAAAAGAAGCCTGGCAAGAAGAATGGACAAGGAAACTACTCACTGGGGGAAACTTAGTAACAGACCCAACCGAAATACTACCTGGATTTTCCAACCTAACCAGAAGAGAATAGACACAAGCCAACAGGCTGATATCACAACAAGGCAAAACAGCCGTTAACCTGCATCGCTGGGGCTACAAAGACTCCCCAATGTGCCCATCTTGTCATAACTCACCCCAAGATACAGACCATCTCGTACTGCACTGCCCAATCACAGCAGTGCCTGGGGGTTACCAGACTATCTATGAAGCAAATCAAACATTCATAGACTGGCTAGCAAATACAAAGTTGGAGATGTACGAAAGCCATACGATACTACTACTACTACTCCACTCGTCAAGAAGGTATATGAGAGAACATATCTATATGTAATATATTAGTATATTAAAAATACAAAACAAAAAAGCAAGGGGTCTGTCTGACCCCACTTTACCTAAGAAGGGTTAATATTCTAAAGGATTTCATCTTCGCTGTTAGTTTTTTGGTAGGCCAGCTCTGACACACCGGTGGGTATATGTTCGCATGTATACATATTCATATGTGCATGTGTAAATCTACGTGCATGTATATGTTATGTTTGCTTTTGCGTGTACTTGTTCGTGTAGGTATATGCGTATGTTATATTTGTGTACGTCTATGTGGACTTAGTACGTACATGTGTAATCTACATTTTCTAGGCCTGCTTGTCCATACCCGTGAATGTATATGTAGCGTATATTTATACTCGAACATTTATATGATTCTACGTGTACGTGTACGTGTACGGATAAGAGTATGTGTTCATATACGTGTACGTTTAATTTTATCTGTTGGTGCATGTGTATATGTGCGCGTATGTGTACGCTTAAATGTTCATATACTTGTACGTTTAAGTATATTCCTATGTGTACAAGCACTTGCTCGTGTACGTGTGTGCCTGTACCTACATGTGAATGTTTACGTGCACGCATAACATGACATGTTCTCTACACATTAATCTATTGCACTTTAGAAATATACATGTCATG
>NC_134813.1:14743309-14745809 GCF_046742065.1 Oratosquilla oratoria
GTCATTGAAGATCTTGCAAGAAGAAAATCGTCTCTTCATCGCCCTCATCTTTACCTCCGTAGACTCCCATAAGTATTTGAGAGCACGACGACGTGTCTTGGACGGTACGCGGCAAAAATTCAATACGTGTAAAACGAGCCAACTTAAAATCAAAGCAATAACATGATATTATCTGTATTCAGTATTTGTTCTAAGCAGACTGTTTTAATGTATAATCCTTATTCATGAGTTCTGTTTGTCATTTGTTCAGAAGAAACTTACAATTGCAAATTTCATTAACTCGATGCAACTCTCTTGTTATGCAACTGAATTAATTTCACATTGCTTCAATGATCGCTATGCTTTTTTCCATTTAACTCCCATATAAAGAAGATGTTCTAACATATTCAGAAGATGATACAGGAAATGTATAGTGCAACACGAAACACTCTTCCTAATAGTTTGACTACTATGCTACAAATTTACCTTTTTATTGTGACAAACATCAAATAATTATTTTAATGAAAGGTCTTACCCTTTTCTTAACGAAGTCTCGATCTGGTCCAGTGGCACCCAAATTAGGGGGGTTGTCCCCACCTCCCTAGGGAGGTCCCCCACTTCCCCAAGGAGGTCCCCCACCCACCTATGGAGGTGTGAGGATACAAGGGGGCGTGAAGTTAACTGGTCGAAAATTATTGTTTAATAAGAATAAAGAAATCATTCCAAGAACAATCTACCAGTACATACGTGCTATCAGTCACTAAACCCGTTTTCCATTAAGATACAAATAGAAAAAGTATATAATCTCATATCAATACAAAATAGCCAGGTACGTGTGGGTCTGTTGGAAGCAAAAAGGGAAGTCATATACAGTAAACTAGTCTGGGAACTAGTGATTTAGTTTGAAATAGAGATACCTTACTAAGTCCACTAGAATGATCAAAATAAGAACATAAGAATACAAGAATGAAAGAGAATACTAAGACCATAAGGCCTACACCAGGTAGTTTTTTGTCCATTACCACTTGTTATCTCTATCCATAACGTTATCTAACCTTCTCCTAAAACAGCAAGTAGCTTTATCGTTCACTACTTGGTCATTAAGTCTCTTCCTTTTGTTGAACACTCTGTTGATAAACCAATTCTTGTCTATTTCCTTCTTGAATATGATTTTGTCTAATTTAAATCCACTACTACGAGTCCTGCCCTGATGTCTTAATATGATGACCTTACCTGCATTACACTTGTTAAAGCCCTACACAATGTCTGTGTCTTAGCACTGAAGATGTTGACCTCGACAGGAAGACAGGCAGATGGATGGAAAGCGAAGAGGAAATTGAATAGATGAGAAAACGAGTAGGAGGGGAGAAAGATTGATGGTAGCAGAAATAGTAGACAGAAGAGAAGAAAGAAGGAAAGGAGAAATATAGGATCAACATTAGTAAATTGAAATCAATCAACCAAGATCTCAGATGATTGAAAGAAAACAAGAAGGATTTACGAGGGTTTCGTGTGATACTTCGCGAAGTAAAACAGAATGGCGGGTTGGCTTGAGGAGCCAGACGATTTAATGCAGTTCGATGACACTCCTACGTTAGGAGAGTGGTCAAAGCATTAAACTATCCCCTTTACTTTATTCTGTATGGAGGGATGATACTTACTTTTCATTCTGGCTAATTCTAGACATCTCTATTCAGTAGTGTGGCAACCCTTTGTGGTAGATAAGTAGTTAGGTAAGTAGGTAAGAAATAAGCACTGTAGGTAGGTAAGTAGGTGGGTAAGTAGGTAAGTAAATAGGTAACTAAGTGAGTAAGTACATGGGTAACTAAGTACGTATGTAACATCCAAGTATAAAAGCAAAAAACAACCAACCAACCAAACAAACAAACAAACAAAAATTGTAATTCATTGTGGTATGTTTGAGATTTTCTGTTTCAAAACATGCTCGTCTTGCCATATATATATATATATATATATATATATATATATATATATATATGTGTGTGTGTGTGTGTGTGTGTGTGTGTGTGTGTGTGTGTGTGTGTGTGTGTGTGTGTGTGTGTATGCATATTTGTGTGTAATTATGTATGTATGTATGTATGTATATATATATATATGCATTTATGTATGTATGTATGTATTTATGCAAGTGTGTGTATGTATGTGTATGTATGTATGTATGTATGATTGTACTATATGTATGTGTGAATATTTGTGTGTATGTATGTATGCATGCATGTATGTAAGTGTATGTATGTTTGTATGATTATGTATGTATGTATGTATGTATGTATGTATGTATGTATGTATGTATGTATGTATGTATGTGTGTATGTGTATGTGTGTATGTGTGTATGTATGTATATATGTATGTATGTATGTATGTATGTATGTATGATTGTACTATATGTATGTGTGAATATATGTGTGTATGTATGTATGCATGCATGTATGTAAGTGTATGTATGTTTGTATGATTATGTATGTATGTATGTATGTATGTATGTATGTATGTATGTAT
>NC_134813.1:14753309-14768309 GCF_046742065.1 Oratosquilla oratoria
AGGATCAGAGGAGGGATTGAGGAAGTTAGTGACAGAGTTTGAGAAGGTGTGTGAAAGAAAGAAGTTGTAGATCAATGTGGGCAAAAGTAAGGTGATGAGATGTACAAGTTGAGGGAGTGACAGCAGGCTGGAGGTGAGCATTAAAGGAGAGAGACTGGAGGAAGTGGATAGTTTTAGACTCTTGGGTGTGAATGTGGCAGGAAAGGGAAGAGTGGGGACGGAGGTAGAATGTAGTTTGAGAGAAGCGAGTAAATGCCTTGGTGGATTAAAAAGTGTAATGAGAAATAGACATCTGGGAATAGATGCTAAGAGGAGGTTATATGAAGGAGTGATTGTGCCGACAGCACTGTACGGGGCAGAAACCTGAAACATAAGAGAGGAAGAGAGAAGGAGTTTGAATGTGTTTGGGATGAAATGTCTGAGAAGTATGATAGGGGTTACTAGGCTGGATAGAGTGAGAAATGAGGAGGTGAGGAGGAGAACAGGGGTGGAAAGGGAGTTGGGAGATAGGGTGGACGAAAGAGTATTGGGATGGTTTGGACACATGGAAAGAATGAGTGAAGAAAGATTAGTAAAGAGGTGTGGAAGGCAGAGGTGGAAGGAGTGAATATGAGGGGGCGTCCTAGGATGAGATGAATGGATGGGGTAAAAGGGTCATTACAAAAGAGAGGAATGGCAGTTGAGGAAGGATGGGAGAGGACAGAAGATAGGGGTGAATGGAGAAGGGTTGTGCATGGATGATGCTGTGATGCATTAGGGGGAGTGGGTGGGGGATGGTGGGTGAGGAAGTATGAGAAATAAATTGACGCAGCCCGAAGGGATTTCACCCCACCTCCTCTCTTTCTGCATGAGGGGTCGCCGAATTGATGAAGCGACCTTGCTGTGAATATGGTGTGTCTTGCGACACTGCTTCTGACCCAGGGCAGTGGACAGGATGCAGGGATGGCCCGTCATTTAGGCAGTGCCAAGATGAGAGGGAGGGAGGAGGGTGGAGGGGAGTGAAATGTGTAGGGACTTTACTTAGTCTATTTGTAAGGATCTTAGTGAATATTTATATATATTTGATAGCAAGCTAATCGGTCGATAGTTGCTAAGGTCCTTCTGGTCTCCTTTTTTATGAAGCAAAATCACTATAGCATTGCACCACGATTCAGGAACGCTTTCCTGACGTAAGCACTGGGTGTATAATTGGGCTAACTTAATATGAACTTCTTTCCCTGCGTCTTTCAACAGATCTATTGATATACCATCTTCCCCAGGTGCTCTTCCTCGTTTCATAGTTTTTAGAGCAAATTCTACTTTTTCTTTTGTAATCTCTGGTACACTACCAAAGACTACTTACTAAATTAGCTTTGCATGGAATAAGTGGTAGCCTATTAGGTTGGACTAGTAATTGGTTGAATGGTCGAAAACAGAGAGTTGTTTTAAATGGAAAAACTTCTGGATGGAAAAGTGTTGCAAGTGGAGTTCCTCAGGGTTCCGTTCTTGGGCCACTTCTATTCATAGTATATATAAATGATATAGACCATGGACTAAAATCTACTGTTTCCAAATTTGCTGATGATACAAAACTGTGCGGAGTGGCTAATGATCACTCAAACCAATTAGTTATTCAAGAAGATTTAGATAAATTACAGCAATGGTCTGAAAAGTGGCTAATGAAATTTAACACAATTAAATGCAAGGTAATGCACATAGGTAAAAATAACAGTAAGTACGATTACAAGTTATTTAGAAATTCGTTAACAAAAGTGGATAGTGAAAAAGATCTCGGCGTAATTATCAGTAACGACCTCAAATCATCCAAGCAGTGTATTTCAGCCTCTGAGAAAGCAAATAAGATTCTGGGACTGATTGCGCGAGCTTTTGATTTCAAAAGTCCATCTCTCATTAACAAGCTATATAAATCGTTAGTTCGTCCACATTTGGAATATGCTGTTTCCGTATGGTCACCGAATCTCATTAAAGACATTGACAGACTGGAAAAAGTACAACGGCGAGCCACAAAACTGATTCCAAATATCAAAACTAAATCATACGAAAATCGACTAAAACACATGAATCTGTTTTCCCTAAAAAAGCGTAGACTCAGAGGTGACTTGATACAGGTCTTTAAGATTTTAAAGGGAATTGACATCAAAAATGACAAAATTTTCACATTGAATGAGAATCAGACAAGAAACAATGGTCTCAAACTGTCCGGAAATAGATTCAATTTGGAAGTAGGTAGAAACAACTTTGCCAACCGTGTAGTTAATGAATGGAATAAACTTCCTGCACAGGTAGTGCAATGTAGTTCAGTTCGAAGTTTCAAGAATCATTTAGATAAATACCTAAGTAAGATGCTGTAATTATTATAATTTATCTTATATTATTTGTTTTTGTTTTGTTATAATTTGTCTGTCTGATTTTCATCTATTATTAGTTATATGTCAGTTTATTGTTATTTACTATTTACCTGTTTGTTTATTATTTAACTATACCTATGCATTTATTTATGTATTTTATTTGTTATTTACATTATTATATATATATTTTTTTTCGCATCCGACCTAGATATGGACCAAAAGGTCTCCTGTCGGCATGCTCCGCCTTTGTAATCCTTTGTAATTTACTGACTCAACTACGGTCTTTGACAAGTAAAGCTCTTGGTAAAATTCTTCTACCCTTTTTACCATTCTGTCTCCTAAGTTAATGATTTCTCCATTTCTATCTTTCAAACATATCATTTGCTGTCTTTGTAAAGCATGTATGCGTTCGGTCCCTTAATTCTTTTACTTTTCCGAATATTTTCTTCTATTTCAGTCATGTTTTTATTTATTTTCTCTGATCTCTGTCTTAGGTTGATAAGCTTGTTTAGTTCTACTCTTTCTATTTCGTCTCTCTTGCTTTTGATCTGCATGGTCCTCCTTCTTTGAATTAGGTAATTTGTAGCTTTGATATATTTGTTTTCTCTAATACATTTTGTATTTTCTACTTTCTCTGTTGATTCCCTAACGATATTCACTAAATTCAAATTCATATGTCCCCGTTAGTTCCTAGAGCTTCGAATCTATCTTTAATTTCTAACTGAAATTTCTTATCGTTATCCTTAACCTTTGTAAGGCTTATTTTCTTTTTTTAAATTAGTTTATTTCTCTCGGCTCTGAACTTGAAATTAGCTGTGCAACCCACCATTCTATGGTTACTGCCTATGTTAACTTTATTTATTACCGTAACATTGCTAACACTCTTACTCTCATCTCCTAATATAAAGTCTACTTCGTTCTTTGTTGTTCCATTTATGACCAAAAGAAAGTATTCATTATCCTTATGTTGTAGTTCTCTGCAAAATTTACTAACATTTGAGATCTTTACACATGATTACAGCGAGATCCTTTTCACTATCCACTTTTGTTAAAGAATTTCCAAATAACTTGCAATCGTATTTACTGTCATTTTTTACCTATGTGCATAACCTTGCATTTACTTGTGTTAAATTTCATTAGCCACTTTTCAGACCATTGCTGTGATTTATCTAAATCTTCTTAAATATCTAATTAGTTTAAGTGATCATTTACCATACCACAGAATTTTGTATCATCATCAAATTTGGAGACAATAGATTTCAATAATTTTTATATACTATGAATAGAAGTGGCTCAAGAACGGAACCCTGAGGAACTCCACTGGTAACATTTTTTCCATCTAGAAGTTTTGCCATTTAGAAAATTTCTCTGTTAACGATCGTTCAACCATTTACTAGTCCAACTTAGTAAGCTACCATTTATTCCGTGTGAAGCTAATTTAGTAAGTGGTCTTTCGTGGGAGATGGTATCAAAAACTTTTACAAAGTCTAGATATATTAAATCTATATGGTTTCTTTTTTCATAATTCCAGATGACTGTGCTGTAGAACGTTTCCGTCTGAATCCATGCTGGCTATCCTTTATCAAACAGTTACTTTCTAAATGATGTTTGATAGCATCTCTGGTGATAGTTTCCATATTTTTTTCTACGATTGAAGTCAAGCTTATAGGCCTGTAGTTATTTGGTTTCTTTTTATCACCTTTTTTGCATGTGGGAGTAACGTTAGCTAGATTCTATTTTCTTGGGGCATCTCCGGGTATGATGGATTACTTGAAAATAATTTCTAATAAAACAACAATCTCATTTTTCATTTCCTTTAAGATTCTTGGATGCCAACTGTTCACTCAGACTGAATTAAATGATCTGGTAAGCAATTTGTACTTGCCAAAGATGTCTGCTGAATTGTTAGCTTCCAGGTTGAAAGAAAAAAGAATGCTAGAACCTGGTACTATTGTTTCTTTTTATCGTAACAGAGAAGCAGAGCTGCGGAAGTGTTTTAAGTCTGATGCTCAACTTGTGTATTGTAGTGATGTTGAAGGCCTTCTGCTTGTTATGGGGCCACCTGCATATGATCCGACTAAGTGGAGACTTTTATTGACAGTTCCAAAAGGAGCTTGAAATGTGTTTTGCTTCACATCAGAAACAAGTTTGGTTCTATTGCAGTAGGACACTCGGTGATCACGAATGGAGAATATGCCAATATCAAGATTATTCTGGAGTGGTTACAATATCATGTACATGAATGGTTAATCTGTGTAGATTTGAAAATTGTGAACTTTTTGCTGGGTCAGCAAGGAGGTTACACAAAATACCCCTGTTTTTTTGTGTTACTGGAACAGTAGGGCTACAGCAGACAACTGGGCGAAAATTGAATGGCACCCAGGAAGGAGTTTGATACCCGGTGAGAAGAACATCATCAATAATCCTCATGTTCATAGAGACAAAATAGTCTTTCTTCCACTTCACATAAAACTTGGTTTGATGAAACAATTTATGAAAGCCCTTGATTACAATGAAGAATGCTTCTACCACATACGTTCAACCTTTCTAAGTTTGAGTGAAGAGAAGAAAAATGCAGGAATACTTGATGGACCTTAGGTAAGACCACTACTCAGAGATGCTACCTTTGTCACAACAATGAATGAAGTAGAGGCTAGAGCTTGGAATGCTTTCTCTGATGTAATAAGGAATTTCCTTGGAAACATGAAAACTGACAATTATAAAGAGATTGCGGAGGAACTGCTTTTGAGTTTTCAATCACTTGGATGTAAAATAAGCATGAAGTTGCACTACTTACTCAGTGTTTTGAATACTTATCCTAGAAGAACCCTACCAAGGCAGATGAAACTGCAATATGATGGCTGACAACTGTTGGAGCTTGAAGAGGGATGTTCCAGATGTGCATGACAAAATGTCGATAAAAAGGAAGTTCGTGTAGCTGTAACTTCATCATAAACAATAGATATCTTATTCTTTCTCTATAAGCACAAAATTGACAAATTGCCAATTCACGTAAATATATAATGTCTTGTATAAAGCTAATGTGATGGACAAAAACTGATTACATGTTTGGTTTAGCACACCAACATTAACTAGAATTCGGTCAAACAACCCATGCCAGAAATATTGTGTTTACTAGTGTTATCAATAAGTCCTGGTTGCAGAAACTAGAGATTTCTTGAAATAAGTTTGCTGACTGCTAATGCTAATGTTCTTGGCCTATATATTACACATACATTAATTTTTTGTCTATTTGTTTGGGTTAATTCTACCCACAAACTATAATATGCTACCTGTTTCACTTACTCTAAAACACAGTATGGACATTGCTTTTAACGTGCAACAGAACATCCCCACCTTTCTTGAGATTTCTATCCTGATGAAAGGGTTTAAACCTCACAATTAAATTCAGCTTCAAATTCTCTGCCATTTAACCATGTCTTGGTTATTCCTATCATATCTAGATTTTTGCTTTTGATATACGCCTGGATTTTTTGGAATTTGTTCCTAATACTACAGGCAAAATACATCGTTGAAACCTGTGATTATTTCTTTTTTACTCGTTCTGAGTTTCAACATTATGCCTACCATTATAATTTTGTTCTTTATTGACACCTTGCTCTATACTTATATTTGACTCCCCAGTTAACATTACGTCAATACACAATTTCCACAAATTCCGCACTGAAACAAGACGTGTCACCATTTTGGAACCCCCTGACGTCAACCTTTGCAATGTCGATGGCGTATCATTTCCTATCACTGGTAAGTTTTCCCTAGACATTAGTTTCAAAGATGAGTGCCCTTACATTCCAGTTACCACCTACGTAGCTGATGTTTACTTTCCTGCTGATATCTTCATAGGCTTAACATTGATGAAGCAACATAACATAATCATTTACCCTGCTCAGAATGCCATCATTCATGAAAATAATTTTCTCCCTGCATTGTCATCAGCAACTTCCCACAGTCAATCATATCAACGTGGCCGAGCAGGTAGGACATAATCTAACGTCAGTCAATTCTATCCCCCATTCAAATTCACTCTGTTTCATCACACGAGGACGCACCCAGCTGTTAGCGCAAAGGACACCGCCTCCCAAACAACTTTCCACGAATCTAACTCTGCTACTTTACTGACAGCTGTGGACTTGCGTTCCAAAAGTAACAGACGCACTAACGTCTCCCTCATGTCCAAATCAGCAGAACTCAGGAGAAAACACCCAGTAAATATCGTTGATCTTTCACCGCCTGAGGACACCTGCTTGCCTATTCTAGAGGAATTCAAAACAAATCAACTCCAATCTCGGAAGCGTTATCTACATTTATACACTCTCACGCAGTGCTTATCAGCCGAAAGACGCTATTACCTTGTGAACATACTAAAATACATATACGAGTTTTCCAAGCACAAGACATCGATGTACTCTGTATGCCAGAAACTTGCCGTGTCAATGGCATTTCCTTACTTTCAGCCATCAGCTCTACGTCAAAGGTCATACTTGTATTTTAATTGCCAATGACACTGACACACCCCTCCATCTCACAGTTGGTACAAACATTTGCAATTTCAATGTATATCTTTCATGCATCAAAGTTATAGATGACGAATTCCCCACTTTTCAAGTTTGTACCAGTTTCCGACGTGCCCACACCACAGGAACCCATTGATGCATTACATTTGAATCCCATAGATTTCCATGGTGCACAAGCAGACTTGCTTGCACTTTGCAGCAAGTTTAGACATACCATTGTCACTCAAGATGAGCTCCTTAGAGTCACTAATCTTATTCAGCATCATATACCCCTTCGTGAAAACTTCAAACCACGTTACATTCCCTCATAGAGGTTACCACACAGCAAACTCATGCTTATAGATAACCTTATCCAAGACATAATTGCGCAAGGCATTATTGAACTATCCATCAGCGAATGGAACTTCCCCCTCTTTGTTGTATCTAAACACGATGATTCATTCCGCCTTGTAGTAGACTTTAGACAGTTAAATAAGCTAATCAAACCAGACAGACACCCAATCCCTGTCTTAAAAGACATTTTCTACTCCGTCAGTGAAAACAACGTAGTGTTCACGACCTTGGACCTTATGTCGGGATATTTCCAGATCCCCCTTGCTGCAGAGTCTAGGCCTCTGACAGACTTTAGCACACACACAGATCATTATCACTTCAAATGACTAGCCATGGGTCTCGTTTCAGCTTCTTCAGTGTCCACACGACTTATGTATACATTATTTACAGGTCTCATAGGTCATTCAGTGTTCTTGTACCTCAATGACGTTATCATCCCTTCCACATCCGTTAGCAAACATTTACACACTCTAAACACTGTCTCCTTGTGACTAGCAAAAGCAGGTCTCAAAATGAAGCTTAAGAAGTGTTTCTTCCTTCAGAAAAAAAAAACGCTTCCTAGGGCATGTCCTTAATTCACAAGGAATTTTAACCTCGCAGGACAAGGTCAAGGCAGTCATTGATTTTCCACGCCCTACTTCTGTAGAACACATAAGTTCATTCCTTGGTCTGTCAGGATTTTACAGACGTTACATTCCAGGGTACGCTAATATAGTAGCACCATTAACTTCCCTATTTAAGAAAGGCACACCCTTCATTTGGACACCTGACCAAGAGAAAAAAATTAATGACTTGAAGCCACGGCATCTGTCCATGCTTTCCCAAACCACAAGCTTCCTTTCACAATCTGCACTGATGCGTCCTACACAAGACTTGGCGCAGTCCTCATGTACAGGTCCTTGGTTTTTCAAGCCACAAGCTTCCTTTCACAATCTACACTGATACACCATACACAGGACATGGTGCAGTCCTCATGCAACAACACGGGATAAAATTCAGACCAATTGCCTATGCTAGTTGCACACTCAACAAACATGAGCGAAATTACTCAGTCACAGACATAGAAGCTTTAGCAGTTATATACGCACTCAAACATTTCAAATAGACCATCCTTGGTTACGAGATACACACATATATATATCGTCAACCAATCTTAAACCTCTTCAAAGGAAAGAATCTTTCAGGAAAATTTACCCGCTGGTTCCTTATCATACAAGAGTTCATGCCACCCTTTCATTTTGTTCAAGGAAAAGCGAACCTAGTTGCAGATGTTCTCAGTCGCCATATTGCGACCATCACTCATAATCATATTTCAGTAACTCTTACACAAGTGCACGTTACCACAGCGCAGAGTTCAGACCCTCTTTGAAAACGTGTCATATACTTCCTCATATCTGCAGACAAACTAATACAGAAAACTTTCCTCCCAATCTCGACAATTACACGTTTGTTGATGACATTCTGTATCACAAAACAACACTAACGAACAAACATGAATCAAACAGATCAATGTTTCAACTTGTAGTCCCTACGGACCTCATTGCAGAAGATTTAAAGCTTATATACAATTCCCCCATTGCTGCACACCCTGGCAAAGAGAAGTGCGTTACACAAGCCAGATTGCACTACTTCTGATTAACCATGAGGAAGGATATACACGCCTACATTGAAGTATGCCATCCTTGCGCGATTCACAAAGGTCATATCAGTAGTCATGTTCCAATTCTAACTTACCTTCTAAACCCTTCGACACTGTCGCTGCTGAGCTTCTCAAGTTACCACTTACACGTAGTGAAAACCGATATCTCTTTGTGTCGATCATTTTTTCACGATTCTGTATTCTTTCCCCCTACCAGACAATACAGCACACGTAGCAAAGACACTTATTGACAAACTTATATGCCCCTTTACATCATTCAAAATACTGATTTCTGACAACGGGACTGAATTCAACAATGATATTCTTTCTCACATTTGTAATTACTTTCAAATCAAGAAATGCAACATTACAGCTTATTACCCTAGTTCAATTGGCTTAGATGAACACCAGAATAGAAATATTCTCAATGTTCTTAGACATCTTGCTTCTGATCTTCACCCTTCTTGAGATGAACATGTCCCCATGATTTAAGTTTGTATAAATAGTTCTATTACATTTTTCTCTCTAATTTTTGCGCGGAAATTTTCTGTCATTTTCTTTTTCTTTTTCTTATTCTTCCGCACCCCTTTTTTTATTATGTACATTTCCCGACAGTTCCCAGCAGTCATTCCGTCTCCTACTTTCTCTGGCACTACTTTCCCTATTGTTTATATATATATATATATATATATATATATATATATATATATATATATACATATATATATACATATATATATATATATACACATATATATATAGTTATATATATTTGTATATATATACATATATATATGTATATATATATATATATATATATATATGTATATGTATGTATGTATATATATATAATATGTTCCCATTTCTGTGAATCTCAGCAGGATTTGAGATGATTTTCCAGTTTCAGTTTGCTTCTTTGCGATCATACATCTGACCACCAGGTGGCCTTTGTCCGACCTCCATTCTCCAAGGCGGTCTTCCAATGTAACTCTTCAACTTCCTCTCCCCAGACCTTTATCCCCATTTTTTTTAGTTTCTAGTCTTTTTTCTCTTCTCTTCTTTTCTTTCGTTTGTTTATTTTATGTTGTTTCTATGCGTCTGATTACAGTTAATCATTTGTATATGTATATATATATATATATACAAATATATATGAATATATATACATATATATATATATGTGTATATATATTGTTATGCCTTCCGCAAGGAGATATGGAAATATGTCTAGGAGGGGTTCGTACTTAGTGGCCTTGATGTGGGTAAGGCAAATCCAAACGGAAGTTAACATAAATAACTAATTTAATGTATAACAAAAAGCCAACAAAACAAATATAAGAACTTTACAACAACAAAATTAATCAATTGACAATTAATTCCTCCACCGAAAACCAAGTCATGAGAATATAGATTACGTGGTGACGCCACGGTACTAGAGCAAAAGCAATATGGGAGGGATTAAGTTACGCGCCGCTCGCCAGCGAAATAGTCCGCTCTAGGAGCCGGCAGATGCATTATATATACAGTTGGTGAGGACGGGAGGAAGGCGAAGGATGAGCCGGACATAACTAGTTCACGTCCGTCGGCTTAGAGAGAGTAGATCCCATAAAGTATACAAGCAGTTTTTACCGTACATACGTAATTACCTAACAAGTACAGGATAACACAGATACAGATATTTTTAGATACATGGAGGATGGTGGGCCATCACAACGTATACAAGCAATTTACAGTACATACATAATTATCTTACAATTAAAGATTGACATACAGATACAGACATTTTATATACATGGAGGATGGTGGGCCATCACACCCCCCCCCTAGAACTCATCAACTCAGGAGAACAGACGAGTTGGGAGTTCTAATCAGGACGGCTAAGGGCATCAGCAAGGAGGTTTTCAGAACCCTTTATAAATTCTATATCGAGGAGGTATTGTTGGAGGAACAAGGACCAACGTAATAGCCTCCTATTATTGTTCTTGTTCCGTTCAAGGTATATTAACGGATTGTGGTCCGTGAATATCCGTAAGGGGGTCGAGCTGGGTGTTACGTAGCATTCGAACTTCCGTAGGGCAGAGATGATAGACAGTAGCTCCTTCTCGGTGGTCGTCCGTGCACAGTCGAGTTTGTCCGTTTTCTTTAGGGACCAGAACGCACGGAGCGGCCCATGGGGAATTACTGGGAACTGCCAAACCGTGCTGCACTAGATAGTTGACTTCTCTCTTCATGATCAGCTTCTTCTGGGGATGCAGTCGGTACGGGTGCTGGTGGCTAGGAGAAGTTCCTGGATACAGTTGAATTTCATGGGACGTCAGGTTACAACGGCCAGGATTATCTCGGAACAAGGATCTGTGACTAGAAATAATTTCAGAAATTTCCTTAGCTTGATCAGGATTCAAGTGGTTAAGGTACGAAAGTAGGTTGTTCAAGATGTCGCTGTTGTTGCCGACTGTGGGAGGATCGAAATGTGGCAACGTCGGTTCGTGGACTCGTGGACGGTCGGTTGACATAGGTATTTTACTGGGACCATGATTTAGCGAAAGCAATGGTTTGACTGAACTGTCTAGTGGTATTTTGGCAAGGTATGGCTTAAGCAAGTTAACATGAACAAGTTGAGTAGTTTTACGTCTGTCAGGGGTTTCTAGTACGTAATTATATTCTGACATCTTTTTCTGAATTTTATAAGGACCATGGTATTTAGCTTGAAGAGGCTGTCCAGATATAGGAATGTATGCAAGAACCATATCTCCCTCCTTGAATTCTCTCGTACGAGATTTCTGATCAAAATTAACCTTCATTATACTTTGTGCATGTTCAAGGTTCTTCAAGGCAAAGGAATGAATTCTGGCTAGGTTATCCTTAAGGGAAACAATATACTGGTTAACAGACTGTAAAGGTGAGGTAGAAGTAGATATGATATGGTCCTTGATTACCTTGAGGGGTCCCCTTACCTTCCTTCCATATAACAATTCAAAGGGAGAAACACTCAGAGCTTCGGATGGTGTTTCACGGAGCGTAAAGAGGAGGAAAGCCAATCCCTCATCCCAGTCACGGTCCTCCTCGTAACAGAATTTACGTATCATATTCTTTAACGTTTGATGACATCGTTCTAGAACTCCCTGACTGGCGGGGTGGTACGCTGTAGACAGAGACTGTTTAACATTTAATTCCTTGAGGACTTGGGTAAAGAGTTTGCTAGTGAAATTAGAACTTCTATCTGACTGTATTTCCTGAGGAATACCAAAGGAAGTAAACATGTGAGTTAAACACTTAATTACACTCTTAGCAGAAATATTCTTTAAAGAAAAAGCTTCAGGGTACCTGGTAGTGGGACAAAGAACTGTTAAAATGTACTGGTTACCCTTCTTGGTTTTAGGCAACGGGCCTACTATGTCAATCACTAGTTTCTGAAAGGGTTCACTAGGTACTTTAATGGGTTGAAGGGGATACGGAGGAATAGACTCGTTTGACTTGCCTACTATTTGGCAAGTGTGGCAACATTTAACGAATCTACTTACCTCTGCTTTCATGCCAGGCCAAAAGAATTCTGACAAAAGTCGTAAATAAGTTTTCTTAATACCTAAGTGTCCTGAGTGTCCAGCATGAGCAATCTCTATTACCTGAGTCCTCAAGTTAACAGGTAGAACAATTTGGTGACATTCTGCCCAGGTATCATCATCAGAAAGGTGACGAGGTTTATACAATCTCATTAGTATTCCTTCGTGCAAATAAAAGGAAGGAGTATGTAGGATATCCTCCTTGGGAATGGTTTTATTGAACAAGGGAACTAGTGAAGGGTCGTTCTGTTGAGCCTCTTTGATGCTCAGCTCGGAGGGTAGTGTAAGCGGGGTGGTTGGGGTGGTTGGAGAGGTAAGAGTTGGTTGGTTAGCTGGCGCTTGGGATCGTGTGATAGCACAGGTTGGAAATAGGTTGGGTTGGGTTTGCTCTATGGTAGAAGTTGGGTTATATGGTAGGGGAGAATTAGAAACAATTAAAGGAGGATAGACTAGTTCTCCTACGAGGTCGTTACCTAGTATAAAATCTGCTTCAGGAACAGGTAGGGTTGCCGTTTCACTTACTCCTACGGAGACAGTATCCTTGATGAGTCCACAGTTCAGGTGTACCTTTGCCAGAGGTACTGAGAAGGGATTGTGGAAGTCCTGCAAGTATACACGTTCTCCTGTATAATTACGTTGGACTCCCGGCAGTGCTGACTGAAGTAGCAGGGACTGTGCTGCTCCTGTGTCCCGTACTATTCGGAGGTTGTGTTCTACGTGGTCTGGACCAAGTGATACTGTTCCCGTTGAACGGAAGGGCTGAAAAGGATCTACAGAATTGGCAGTAGAATGGTTAAAGGAAGCTACAGATTTTATATTCTTTTGAGCTACTTTACATTTTGGGTCTGGGCAATTTGTAATTACATGTCCTGGTTTCTTACAGAAGAAACAAACAGGGAAACTAGGGCTATCAATTTTCCCATCTTTACTACCACTAGTTGGTTTTACATGAGGTTGTTGGCGGTTACTGTCCTTTCCAACATTTTTGTGAATCAATGAGAGGGTATCAGTCAATTTGGCTGCTTTCATAAGGTCAAATTCCTCCTTGTCAACAATGTGAATTTTCAAGTAATGAGGAATTTTACGCACGAATTCCTCTAACGCGATCAAGTTCACTACTTTCTCAAGATTATCGGCTGATGCCGATTTAATCCACTTTCTTAACGCTCGTAATTTGTCTGACGCGAATTCCATATATGTCTGATGGCTAAGTTTGTTTGAATTTCGAAATGTTTGTCGATAACCTTCGGTGGAAATTTCATAAGCGGAAAGAATTGTCTGTTTGACCGTTTCGTAATCAGTGTTATTTTCCAGATTGTTACATACTTGTAACGCTTTTGTGGACAACTTTGGTTTAACTAACCATATCCAATCTGCTTGGGGAATTGCAAAATGTTTACTTACATCTTCAAATTCTCGAAAAAATAAGGTTGGATTCTCGTCTGAGAAAGAGGGAATAAGTTTGGTGTACTGCAAAATATCTAACTTACTTGAATTTGAAACCACTTGTTGACTTGGGGTTGATAGTTCAAGTCGTTTCAGTTCGATTTCGTGTTGTCTTTGCTCTCTTTTTTGTTCTTTATCATGCTGCACTTCGAGTTCCTTAATTTGCAGTTCATGCTTCAGCTTCCTTTCAAGTATCTGATACTCTAGAGGGTCTAATTGAATCTCTTTCGTAGGGCTAATGTCTAATTTGGCTGCAACTATTTGTTCTAAGCGTTCAAATTCTCCGTCTTCGTCTTCCGTTTTCTTTAACTGATCTATGTGACTCAATATTAGTTGAACTAATTCAGTTCTACTAATGTTCGCTGGATATGTTAATTCCCATCTTGTTGCTATTTCTTTTAGACATTCTTTATTTGGGTTCTGAATTATCAGTTCTTCCACCGAGGGGTTCTCAACAAAGTTTTCGATATTCAGTTCTGACATCGCGAAATTTTTACTCGCTAACAGTTGCTACTCAGCAAGGTAGAACGCTTGGTTCGCTTACGTGGTATACCGGACAAGAGATACAAGTAGAATTATAATACTCGACTCCCACGAATATTATAAATCTTTGGGACAGAATACATTAACCAAAACTACATGCCGTAAGTAGGATAGAATACACGTATCCTAAACGGATCCTACTTCAGTACTCTTACGAAATTTACAGCTGCAAGAGTTTAACGTGGTCATGTGCAATGGCGTATTTACGATTAACTGAATTACGGTACTGGGGTACTGAGTTACAAGTTTACCGGACAGATGGACAATTTCGATGGTTGTGGGAATGCAGGTGTAACTTATGTATTACGTTTCGCTCGTATATCTCACACCTTCTTAGTTTTTGTTCGGGTAAGAGGATTCCGACGGGCCCCCATTATATGTTATGCCTTCCGCAAGGAGATATGGAAATATGTCTAGGAGGGGTTCGTACTTAGTGGCCTTGATGTGGGTAAGGCAAATCCAAACGGAAGTTAACATAAATAACTAATTTAATGTATAACAAAAAGCCAACAAAACAAATATAAGAACTTTACAACAACAAAATTAATCAATTGACAATTAATTCCTCCACCGAAAACCAAGTCATGAGAATATAG
>NC_134813.1:14770809-14775809 GCF_046742065.1 Oratosquilla oratoria
AGAAAATAAAAATCTTACGTAGGTGTAAGTGAAAAGTCGGAGACAATTGTGGGAAAATGTGTAATGAAAGGAGACAGGTAAAACGAGAAACCGAATGAATGAAAGCAAATAATAGAAGATAAAGATAAAAAAAAAAGAATAATAGAAGATGCATAAGGATATGAAAGGGATATTCAAAAGTATAGAACATTCACTTTATATTTTCTGTATGTATGCTGTAGACCGTGAGCCAGATGTGGCGTCCAGAAATAGGGCCACCCACGCAATTCTTACTGGCTTCGATTTGCTTCCCCCTCTCTCTTTCTCTCTCTCGCTCTCTCTCTCTCTCTCTCTCTATGCATATATATATATATGAATACATATTATATATATATATATTAATAAAAATAATATATATATATATATATATATATATATATATATATATATATATTGAAATGCGTAAGACAGAATGAGTGGAAGGATGGTGAGGTAAACATCAGGAATCGTTGGCGTTTTATTGCTGACGTTTCGTCCTGAAAGGACTTACTCAGAGCGTACACAAACAAATCATTGACAGCTTATATACTCCCAGCTTACCCTGTTCCTCCCCGTTCGTCTTCGCTCCTCATGCACCTCCGTTCGGCATCACGAAGAACCAAGCTGGCCGTTATTCTCGCCAATTTAACAAATCCATGTAGCATTCACCGTGATGGGTTTGTAAAATTGGCGAGAGTAACGGCCAGCTTGGTTCTTCGTGATGCCGAACGGAGGTGCGAAGGAGCGAAGACGAACGGGGAGGAACAGGGTAAGCTGGGAGTATATAAGCTGTCAATGATTTGTTTGTGTACACTCTGAGGAAGTCCTTTCAGGACGAAACGTTAGTAATAAAACTACAACAGTTCCTGGTATTTACCTCACCACCCTTCCACTCACATATACATATATATTTATATATATATATATATATGTATGTATATATATACATATATATATATGTGCATATATATATATATATACATATATATATACATTTATATATATATGCACCCGTGCTTAACTCAAAACCAGTAAAAGTGGCGGGATGCCACCCTGTCTCTGGACGCCTCATATCATGTACACTTAAGCTACGGCCGTACGTTGAAGTGTATGCGTGAGGTTGCGGAAATAGACGCAAGCCATATGTCAGCCTAAAAACAAAAACCCTCGTTGCACTCAGGACGTCGCATATAACTCAAACAGCCAGCGCTATCATTATGCCATCTGGCAGGAGCGGAGTTTGTAAACAAATAACAGTATGGCAAGGATGATTTTATTTCTTCATTGTTTGGCATTGCATTTTTGGTCCTGGTAATATTTTGTCGCGAAATGTTTTTAAGGATAAAGAGACATAATTATTTAGGTGATGTGCCTTTGGTCATTTCCACGAGAGAAAGAGAGAGAGAGAGAGAGAGAGAGAGAGAGAGAGAGAGAGAGAGAGAGAGAGAGAGAGAGAGAGAGAGAGAGAGAGAGAGAGAGAGAGAGAGAGAGAGAGAGAGAGAGAGACAGACAGACAGACAGACAGACAGACAGACAGACAGACAGACAAGAGAGAGAGAGAGAGAGAGAGAGAGAGAGAGAGAGAGAGAGAGAGAGAAATAGAGAGAGAGAGAGAGAGAGAGAGAGAGAGAGAGAGAGAAATAGAGAGAGAGAGAGAGAGAGAGAGAGAGAGAGAGAGAGAGATAGATATGTATGTGTAATATGTATATATATGTATGTATGTATATATGGTATATGTATATATATATGTGTATATGTATGTACATGTGTGTGTATGTGTGTATATATGTATGTACATGTGTGTGTATACGTATATGTATATGTATGTATGTATAGTTATGTATGTATGTATGCATATATGTATGTGTATGTATGTATATATGTATATGTATATATGTATATGTATGTATGTATATGTATATATGTATATATATATACACAGAGGTGACTTGATACAGGTCTTTAAGATTTTAAAGGGAATTGACAACATCAAAAGTGACAACATTTTCACATTGAATGAGAATCAGACAAGAAACAATGGTCTCAAACTATCCGGAAATAGATTCAATTTGGAAGTAGGTAGAAACAACTTTGCCAACCGTGTAGTAAATGAATGGAATAAACTTCCTGCACAGGTAGTGCAATGTAGTTCAGTTCGAAGCTTTAAGAATCAGTTAGATAAATACCTAAGTAAGATGCTGTACTGATTATAGTTTATCTTGTATTGTTTGCTTTTGTTTTGTCATCATTTGTCTGTCTGATTTTCATTTATTATTAGTTATATGTCGATTTGTTATTGTTTACTATTTGCCTGTTTGTTTGTTATTTAACTGTGCCTGTGCATTTATTTATTTGTTTTGTTTGTTGTTTGCATTATTGTAGTTTCTGTTTGTTATTTTATTGTTGTGATTTTTTTATTTATTTATTTATTTATTTTTTTTTTTGCGTCCGACCTAGATGTGGACCAGGGGGTCTCCTGTCGGCGTGCTCCGCCTTTGTAATCCGCCTTTGAAAAAGAGAGAGAGAGAGACAGAGAGAGAAAATAACTTCTGCAATTAACATAACATTCTATCATATTTGATATAAACATATTAACATAAAAGCATTGAAATAGCATTTGATTAAATTTGATTGCTGCAAGAGAAGGTCAGTGTATAAGTTCAAGAATCAATCATTGTTGATTTCCTTTTTGAAAATAACTTGAAATATACAACAAATACCCATTTCTAAGCCTAAGTCCAAACTTAGGCGTAGGCGAGGCATCACAAAGTAAAGGTAGACTTCCTGTTCCTGAATTGAAGTACAGTTTGAACTTCTTTCTCATTTGAAGTGTTGAAGTAGTACATTAGAAGCATTTCAAGTGAGAGAGAAGCTCAAAATGTTTCGATTCAGCAACAGGAAGTCTGCCTTTGCTCTGTGTCACTTGCGTTTCAGTTTGCGCTCAGGCTAATATGCATTTTAGCATAACACCAACCACAGGTCTTCAAGTGAATTTTAACAAGAGAGTTTGCAGCACGATATAATCAGGTAAAAAAAAAAAGAAAAAGCATATAAGAAAGGAGGAGACTGTGAGAGACCATAAGACCTACACTAAGCAGTTCCAAATCCATTACCTCCTATCATCCCCATCCATAAAGTTATCTAACCTCATAAAACAACAAATATTTTCAGCGCTCACTATATGGTTATTAAGCTACGACGGACTACATCGACAATAAAGCAGAAAAGAAAACGGGGAATCATCCAAACGCTTCACCAAATGTTTATATACACAAACATGTCTGTAGCTCTACAATACAATCGGTCTTCTACTATATTATAGTATGCAGCTCTCACTGTTGCTGTATCTTTCTCGTGTGTCGCAATAAAAAAAGAAAAAAAACTGAGATAGACATTCTCTGAATCATAGAAAATGTTTTCAAGATACTGTACATGAAAATTGTCGAATTAACCGTGTTTTAGTCTCTAACTCAAGCGGACATCGCCTCTACAACGAAGGTAAAACGTCAAAGAAAACTAAGGAATATTGAGAGAGGCTTAAAAGAAAATTAGAATGTGTAGTATTTGATTAGAGAAATTACAATCACAGAAATGTGGAATGGATTCGGAATTTAAGGTTAGGCCGTGTCAAGCCCCTATGACATGACCCAAACTATGATTTTATGCATGAGTTGCAGCCAAGATTGTGTCATTAATATTCACGATTGAGAAGATGACACAAGCACTCACGCAGACACACACACACACACACACACACACACACACACACACACACACACACACACACACACACACACACACACACACACACACACACACACACACACACACACACACATACATACACACAACGCATATATAAATACACGTACACATACGCACAAACACAAGCACAAACAAGCACATATACAGTATAATATATACACACACATAAACACGTCCCGCTACACCTCCACACACACACACGCCCACACACAAAACACGCATACACACACACACACACGCACACACACACACACACACACACACACACACACACACACACACACACACACACACACACACACACACACACACACACACACACACACACACACACACACACACACACACACACACACACACACACACACACACACACACACACACACACACACACATACATATATATGTGTGTGCGTGTGTATGTGTATGTATGTATATATATATATTGTTTTGTATCATTTGACATTTTTGGAAATAGACTCATCCGCTGGGATTCGAACCCTTGCCTAGGCGGCTTACGTCTTATAAGACAAAGGCCTTACCGACCATGCTATCTCGACCCTACAAAACGAAACGACTTGGTTCACGGCCCAGTCGTTCCGCCGAGGGCACTCGGACAGAACATGATACGTAATGTATTTCATCAAATCCTTTATGCAGGCTAGTCTTCCGACAAGTGTTTTGTATCAAAACACTTGTCGGAAGACTAGCCTGCATACATTACGTATCATGTTCTGTCCGAGTGCCCTCGGCGGAACGACTGGGCCGTGAACCAAGTCGTTTCGTTTTGTAGGGTCGAGATAGCATGGTCGGTAAGGCCTTTGTCTTATAAGACGTAAGCCGCCTAGACAAGGGTTCGAATCCCAGTGGATGAGTCTATTTCCATATATATATATATACATATATACATATATATATATATATATATATATATATATATATGCGTAAGTAACCACTAGGAAAGGTAAACTAACGAAGCAGAGCGCTCTCGTATAATTACATCTTCAGAAGATGTAATTATACGAAAGCGCTCTGCTTCGTTAGTTTACTTTTCCTAGTGGTTACTTACGCATTTGTGAACACACGCTCCTAGTGTTTTTATTGCATATATATATATATATATATATATATATATATATATATATATATATATGATGGTAATTGACCTTAAAACACAACTATGATGAGTCTCATTAAGCGCGGTTCAGACGAGCTAT
>NC_134813.1:14783309-14785809 GCF_046742065.1 Oratosquilla oratoria
GGGGCAAGGGGGGATGCAGAGGAGAAGCGAAGTGTAAGGAAGGGATGGAATTGAAGTGAGGTAAGCCAAAGCAAATTAGACGGTTAGGGGAGGGGAGAGAGGAGACGTGGAAGGGGAGAACAAAGAGGAAGAGAGGGAGCGGGATGGCTTTATAAAAAGAACGACAGATCAGATTGGAAGAAGCAAGTGAGAGGGCTCAACATGTACTGATAATGAAATATATTTCTATAGTCTCGGGAATGATAAAAATATAATTGTGAAAAAAGGAAAATGGACGTAAAAACTGAGCGTAGAGAAAGGGGAGAACAAATAAACTAGCCATGAAGGAAATAAGCGAAGTAGCATGTGTGTTACTGACTGGAAGCCGCGAAATGGGAAGCGTGGAAGAGGAAGACTGGATAAAAGGTGGAGAGACGAGATAGATATGCTTGCTGGAATGACGAGGCAGAAGTAGGCGCAGTCATACAATTCATGGAAGTGTTTGGAAGAGGCCTATGATCATCATTGAATAATGCATGTCTGATTGATTGATTGGTTGTTTGTTGATTGAGTGGTTAACTGAGATTAAATGTATGTTATCTGGGATATTTGTTGTACCTAGCATACTATTTTGTGATTTGACTTTGCAGTATTAATAACTACGATTGGGCCGTTCGGTAGCTCAGTGGATACCATATCGAACTTATGATCAGGTAGTCGTGAGTTCGATTCTCGGGACCCATTGCGTGTTTTTTGCCTTGATTCCCGGTATCCCTGGCTAGGCGGGGAGGTGACCCAAACGTTGGTCTAAAAAATCTAGCGGATTGCCGCAACTGACAGTTCTTACTCTACCACGGGTTTTTGAGTTCCTACTTCGTGGTAGTGGGATGGTGAGATGAAGGATTGAAGGAGGCAGGGTCGGTGTAAGAGAGTATAATCAAATGAAACGGGAAATTATATTTAGGAAAAGGGTGCAAGAAAAGGTAGTAAGGACAATGTCTTGGGAGGAGGAAATGAATTAAATTTAAATGGTTATTAAAAAGCATCCTGGAATCAATGTCAACATGCGGCAGTGAAATGTGGATGCTTGGGACTGAGGATTAGAAGAAAGTGAAAACAGTAGATATATACTGTATGAATATATACAAGATTAAAAATGTATTAGAAATAAGTGAGAGTAAAGTATATTATAAGCAGGGTTTTATTGAGATATTAAGTATATGTGATCTACAATGGATTACATACGACATTTCATCAAATACTATTTCGGTTTATAATAAGACCACATTAATGAAAAGGTTCATTATAGCATGGCACTTGGTATCATATATATTTGAATTTTAAATGAACCTCATTATAGACAATATATAATAGGGATTTCTTTTTATCTTTCCTTGATTATTCGGTTGATGAATCTGATTCTTTCTGAGACTGAATTGAATGATTTGCATCTTTTCTCATATAATTCCTAATGATATGGATATCATCCCATTCAATATCATGGATCCCTTTAAAGGGAATCATCGACCGTATTCCCTGCAACATTAATTACTAATCACGAGATCTGCAAAGCGACAGCGTGCATCGATCTCTTAAGCACACCATCATGGACACGTTATGAATTACATTTAGATAAAGGCTCAATGACTTAATTTTAATAAGTTAACTGTGGACAGAGAGTGTATTGATCAGCCGAGGCCATTCTTGCGGCAAGTTAATCTCCCTGTCCCGTCCTTTCTAAAAAAAAAAAAAAAAAAATCTTGGTCTAAAAAAAAAAAAAAAAATCTGTGAAGTGCGTCGCTATGTCGAAGGGATTAAGAGTTCTTTTGGAAAGTTTTCATTCACCTGTCATACAATTCCCCTGCTATTCGTTTCCTCTCCCCTTCCCTGCTATCCACTCGTTTTCTTTCCTTCCCCACCCATTCCATTACCCGTTATACTCTCCTCACCGCCCTCCCTTCCATTTCCCTCGGAGAACCTATGTCCCATTTTTATTCGTCTTTTCCTCTTCGTTACCTTGTTTTCCTTCCTTTTATCGTCTGTACTCTTTCTACTCTACATTCCCTTTCCTTTAACTTTGTACACTTTCTTTTACTGGTCATCATTTTTTCCAACAGTCTCCCTCCATCCCATCCATGTTCCTCTCCTTTTTTTCATTAACTTGCTCTTTATCCTCACTCTTTACCTCTTTTTGATTCGTTTTAACGTCGCGAAGTACCACTATCAGGAGGCTAGAACAGCACCCCTTGGAGAAAACTTTGAAGCGTGGAAATTAATTGACCATGGCCTTGGTCCAACTCGCTGGTGGAAAGGCTCGAACTGACGTCTTATCGACCCCCGCCGCGAATAGCGACACTCTAACCCACTCGCCCACTGAGTATCCTCCTCAGTGTTTGCTTAGCAATTTCTCTTCTTCCCCCTCCTTGTACAATCTGTTGTTGTTGTTGTTGTTGTTGTTGTTGTTGTTGTTGTTGTTGTTGTTGTTGTTGTTGTTGTTGTTGTTGTTGTTGTTGTTGTTGTT
>NC_134813.1:14788309-14793309 GCF_046742065.1 Oratosquilla oratoria
ACATTTCTGTTCTTTTCCATCCCCTCTTTTCACTCCTTTGTGCCGAGTTCTTTTCTTTCTTTGGTGGTTCAACTTCTCCCACTCCTCTTCTTGTTCCCAAGAGAGCTCCTACAGTTTCAGACGTAGTCCTCTCAGCCTCCTGCCACCACACACAACGCAGTTCCATCCCGCCGGTTTTTTATATTTTTGGAAAGAAAAAAAAAAGTGACTCAGAGTTTATATTTTCATTTCGAAAAGAAAAAAAGAAAATTCTATTCTATTTTACTTGGCGGGAAATTCCTCTTGAAATGGGGAAGAGTAGATGAAGATTTTGTTCAGTCTAACATATGACCTTGAAGTGAATAAATTCTTAAACCACGGAAATGGAAGGGTTATACAACGTACGCCCGCGGACTCACTCTCTCTTTCTCTCTCTCTCTCTCTCTCTCTCTCTCTCTCTCTCTCTCTCTCTCTCTCTCTCTCTCTCTCTCTCTCTCTCTCTCTCTCTCTCTCTCTCTCTTACTAATTTTCTCTCGTCTTTCCACCAAACGTAATCCTTTGGCTAAGACAGGTTTCCAGAAGCTAGATGAAACCATCTGATGACAAAAACAGAATAATGCAAATTAGTTTTTCAGTAAAATAATGACGATGACAGGTTTTCCCATGCTAACTCAAATATCACAATGCTCTAAATGATAAAACATAGCCTGTGTTATCAATATGCTTTTGACCTTATCAGATCCGAGACGGTGTATGCGTGTATTATTTTATCTCTGGACAACTGATTCCAATACAGCTTGAAAGCATTTTTTTTTTTTAAATCCCATCTTGCTCTTTCTCCCCTTTCCCCGATGTCAACCATTTTTTTTTTACATTTAACAATTTTCCTTTCTCTTCAGCTTTCTCTTTACTGCTCTCTTTTCTTTTTCTCTCTCCTCTTTCCTCTTTTTTTTCTCACCTCTCTACTCTTTCCTCTCCTCTCTTCTCTCACCTCTCCTTACTCCAGTGTCCTTTTTCGTTTGTCCTTTTTCCTCTTAACTTTCTCTCCTACATCCTACTCTCCCTCGCTCACACAAATACTCTCTCCTCTCTCTACTTATATCTGTCTGTCTGAAACTGTGCCTGTCTATCTATCCTGTATTTTTGTCTGTATCTGCCCCCTCTTTTTCTCTTTCTTTCTCTCTCTCTCTCTCTCTCTCTCTCTCTCTCTCTCTCTCTCTCTCTCTCTCTCTCTCTCTCTCTCTGTCTCTGTCTCTGCCTCTCTGTCTGTCTGTCTGTCTGTCTGTCTGTCTGTCTGTCTGTCTCTCTCTCTCTCTCTCTCTCTCTCTCTCTCTCTCTCTCTCTCTCTCTCTCTTTCTCTCTCTCTGTCTATCTCTGTCTGTCTGTCTGTCTGTCTGTCTCTCTCTCTCTCTCTCTCTCTCTCTCTCTCTCTCTCTCTCTCTCTCTCTCTCTCTGTATTGAATACTGCCCCTAAATTCTTCATGCTGTTAATAGTGACTGTGCCAGTGGATAAGAATCATTTAACATTATGTATAACCTCTATAATTACTGGTTATTGCGGACAAAACAAAAATATGTTCTCTTAAATTACAGAATATATTCAACTTTTGTCAAAAATTCCGTTTAGTCCTACTACTTGAGGAGTATTCCAAACGATTTCAAATATAAAGCATTAGAATAAATAAAGGGAAAACGCCGATGAAAGATTAAAACCTCACAAATATTTGTCAACAAAAATTGCAATTGGATTGTTATAAAGTTATACAATAACATTCAAAACTGCAGTGCGTAATTGGCAATCTATACACGCTATCATGAGCTATCTAAAAGGAGAAAGGGAAACACACAATTTGGCAATCTATACACGCTATCATGAGCTATCTAAAGTGAGAGGGGGGAACACACAATTTGCAAGACATTTTTATTCTCTTCAACAATAATATTTCACAAGAATTCTGGCTGGCCGAGCGGGTTAAAGCGTCGCTACTTGCGTCGGAGGTCGAGTTGACGGCAGTTCTAACTCTTGCACCTGCAAGTTGGACCAGGAGCTTTGTTCATTCAGTTCCTTGCTACAAAGTCTTCTATAAAGGACACTGTTCTAGCCTCCTCCTAGGGAAAGTTCGCGACGACAGAATCATCATTAATATCAAGTTAAAGGTGAGAATTTTTTCTCTGACGTTGTGATGAAATTTTTACCCCGATCAGCACCGGCGAGTTTATGAGCCCTCAGTGAAATATCGACACGTCTCCAATCCACTTGTTGCTATTAAAAAATATTTTAATATACTTAGGGTTTTTGTAGTTGACTAGACAACAGTTTAATTTACTGATTTGGCTGCTGAAACCCGTTTTTTGTCTTTCAGTTGAGATATGAGAATGTTTTGCAAGCTGGAAGCTCGATCGCTTAACAAATTATTGGAATACTTTCTTTGTTTTCAAAAGCTGCTGAGGTGTTTTATTACGATCGTGCTAATTTCAGTCGTACTCATCCTCTATTCAATATCATAGAAGAAGGATGATTGAATAAGAACATAAGAATGGAGGAGACTGCGAGGAACCATAAGGCCTACACTAGGCAGTTCCACGAAAAGTATCACCTATTATCTCCATCCATAGAGTTATCTAATCTTTTCTTAAAATAGCCGATAGTTTCAGCGTTCACTACATGGTTACCGAGTCTATTCCATTTGTTAACTGCTCCACTGGTAAGCCACTTCTTGCCTATTTCCTTCTTAAACTAAGCATACTCATAAATACCTGGATCTTATAAGGTGATCTCAACATATCGTCACATGGGTTGTTCCTCAGGATTCTGTAGAACGAGCTCTATGAGCACATTACATGATGTAAACTGGGGAAGGATGCAGGAATAGCATTACTCATGTTAGTCTTCATACGAAGCAGTGTTTGCTTACGATTGTCAGACTTACCATTGTAGTCCCGAGTTTCTGAGTTTATAACTGACCGGTTTCGCTCTATGCTTCTTCAGAGGAATGAAGAAGCATAGAGCGAAACCTGTCAGGAATAAACTCAGAAACTCGAAACTATACCCGTGAATTCTTTTTCCTTCATATATATATATATATATATATATATATATATATATATATATATATATATATATATATATATATATATATACACACTGGGCAATTACCCGCGCGTTGCTGCGAGTTCATGCATAATCCCTAACCTAACCATACCATACCTAACTTTAACCCTTAACCATAACCAAAATATATTTTTAAATGAAATATAGCTTTAAACACTCCCCCTCCCAGATGTGCGCCCCCATACCCGAAGATTGGGGAACCCTAGTTTAAAAATACATGCATACAGAAAAACAAATGTCATGTGCACATTCTTTTGCGTGCGTGTGTGGATTGACAATAAATGTCTACAGCTAAAAGGTGAAGAAATGTATCTACTTTATTTATCTTCAGAATATATATGGTTATAGGGGTTTATTTGGAAAAACCTAGGAAGAGTTTATAAATTATAAATTTCCGCCGTACTAAAATTAAATGAAAATATGCAATATTTCAACATTTGGTAAAATTACACAATCATTTTACATTTGAATGAATTTTTGTACAAAAGCTATCATGGTTTGTGGCAACATTAATTTTACAAATATAATATTTATGAAAACATACAATGCTTTGTTTAATTATATTCATTCTTATGTTACAAATATAACAACTTAAGGGGAGACTACAGTAGTGGCGTGTTCCCTCACCATAAACCACCTAACTTTAACCCTTAACCATAACCAAAATACATATATATTTCAAATTAAATATAGCTTTAAATACTCCCCCTCCCAGGTGTGCGCCCCCCCCCTCCCGAAGTTGGGAAACCCTAGTTTCAAAATACATGCATACACAAACACAAATATCATGTGTGCACATTCTTTTGTGTGCGCGTGTATGTGCATGTATGTGTGTGTGTGTGGATTGACAATAAATGTCTACAGCTGAAAGGTGAAGAAATGTATCTAGTTTATTTATCTTCAGAATGTATATAGTTATTTAGGTTTATCTGCAAAAGCGCAGGAGTTTATGAATGAACTATTTCCACCCGCACAAAAATTAAATGAAAATAACCAATATTTCAACATTTGGTAAAATTATGCAATCATTTTCTATAAAAATACTTTCTTCTTACGAAAGCTATCATGGTTTGTGGCAACATTAATTTCACAAATGTAAACAGTATCTATGGATACGTACAATGGTTTGTTTTATCATATTAATTCTTAAGTAAAAAAAATACTACGCGACTTCAGGGGATACTACATAAACCTCTTAACTTTAACCCTTAACTCTAACAAAAATATTTTTTTCTTCGAAATGAAATAGAGTTATCCAAGTACCTGGAGTAATATGGTGTTAGAATATATATGGTTATGGGGTCTATCTCTAAAATCCTAGGAGGAGTTCGTGTATAAACAAACAAACAAATAAACAATCAGACAGACAGACAGACAGAGGCTACTACTTTATTATGATATATATATATATATATATATATATATATATATATATATATATATATAAAAACACATATATATATATATATACTCGTATATTTTTTCCTTTAAATATAATTACGTAACTTTCTTGATAAGGCCCCTCTTGTTGCATTGTCCGATGATGACTACAGTGATTATCCTCATTTTCTTTTTGGTTCTCTCTAGAAATGGCTTCGAACATCCTCGTAATCATATAAGAAGAAGAAGAAGAAGAAGAAGAAGAAGAAGAAGAAGAAGAAGAAGAAGAAGAAGAAGAAGAAGAAGAAGAAGAAGAAGAAGAAGAAGAAGAAGAAGAAGAAGAAGATGTTTGAACTAACTTTCTTCGAGGCACACTATGTGTACACAAATTGATTACTCAAGTGAATTGAAATTCATATCAGTAGCCAGAATAAATCCAGTAAAGAGCTTCATTGCAATAGTGATCTATCATATGACTGGCCATAAGAGAAATACATTATTTTGTTATTACAGTCTAAAATTGCATGGA
>NC_134813.1:14798309-14805809 GCF_046742065.1 Oratosquilla oratoria
TTTTCGTGGTTTGCGGGGCCGCATATACCCGCCCGGACCTCAATCTTGCGGGTGGTACGGAACAGTTCATACATCCATGAAGTTATCTCGAAGGCTTTCTTACCACCTTTCTCCTGGAGCACAAAAAAGCCACTTGAGACAAATGTACCCTTACAAGAGAAACCCTAGAAGATAGCACGGAAATCCTAGACACGTGTAATGATGCAAGACGACTTCCTATATTAAAGGCATTATACTCATACATTAAAGAATTATCGCCTAAGCTCAATATTCAAGCCGACGATCTACAGGTTCTACTTAGCATGCGGCGCGCGGCCGTGGACTAATCAGAAAAGACACGAGAGACTGGTCCAGTCATGCACAGTATTGAGGGGGCGTGCGCCTGTTCCAGCCAATCAGGAGTGACAACGAACGCCAATGTCCACACTGAACCTGTGTATTAGTCAACCCAACTCAAAACAGAGCAATTCTTTCTCCTACCACCATAAAGTAAGGAGAACAACAATAAACGAGAAGAGAAACACCAACGCCACCAAAGAAGGCTCAAGCGAGCCGAAAACCGGATCTGGCAATGATGAGCAACTACGACAGTGTCATCATAACACTCACAAGATAGTTAAAGATCATTCTCAGGTATAAATAAAATACTCTCAAGAAATTAATAAACACCAAGCAAACTATCACATTCAATAAGACGCATACACACACACACACAAACACACAGACACACAGACACACACACAAACACACAGACACACAGACACACACACACACACACACACACACACACACACACACACATATATATATATATATATTATATATATGTATATATATATATATATATATATATATATATATATATATATATATATATATTTATATATAATCACGAAAAACCCACAGTCGGAATAAAAGAAAACTTAAAAGAAAGTATAACTTCTGTATATCGGCTAATAGCTATAGCCCTCTTCAAGAAAGTACAGGTTACAAGAAATTGTAGAGACATAAATACAATTGAGATATGAGTAGAAGGGGAACAGGCAAAGCTAAAAACATGACAATCCGTCGCGCAGGGCGGAGTCAGAGGAGAGGGGATGTGTGGGTAGAGGTGTGAGGTCAGAAGGGAAGCGGGTCAAGATGAGTGGATAAGCGGGGTCAGGAGGGTGAAGAGTTTTAACCAAACGGCTCACAGCTAGCCGTGATATGATGTCCAGGAATCACTGACCTTTAGAGATGTTCAAGATCGGACATTCTTCGATTAAGGTCAACGGTCCCCGGACATAATCTCACGGCTAGCTGCGAGTAGTTTGGTTATAGATCTTTACCCTCCTGACCCCGCTCCCCCACCAATTTTGACCACGCTTCCCTTCTGACTTCACACTACTACCAACACATCCCCTGCCCTCTGACTCCGCCCTGTGCGACGGATTGTCATGTTTTTAACTTTGCCTGTTCCCCTTCTACTCATATCTCAATTGTATTTGTGTTACTACAACTTCTTGTAACCTGTATTTTCTTGAAGAGGGCTATAGCTATTAGCCGAAATATAGAAGTTATACTTTCTTCTAAGTTCCCTTTTATTCCGACTGTGAGTTCTTCGTGATCATATTTTTTACAAATGTGCTACTATATTTTGTCCAAGTGAGAGATATATGTATATATATATATATATATATAGATATATATATACATATTATATATATATATACATATAAATATACATATATATAAAGGATTACAAAGGAGGAGCATGCCAACAGGAGAATTTTGGTACATAATTAGGTTGGATGCGAAAGAATATATATATAATAATGATAAATAAAATGATAAAAGATAAATAATAAATAAATAAGTAAAGTCAAATAAAAACAAACAGGTAAGTTACTAATGATAATAAATTGACATATAAAAATAATAAATAATAATCAAGCAAATATTAAGAAACAGACAAATAATAGCAAACAAATAAACAAATAATACAAAATAAATGGTGGGCATTGCAGCATCTTGCTTAGGTGTTTATCTAAACTAATCTTAAAGTTTCGAGCTAAACTACATTGCATTGCTTCTGCATGAAGTTTATTCCATTCATTAACTACACGGTTGGCGAAGTTGTTTCTACCCACTTCAAAATTATATTTACTTCCTGACAGTTTGAGACCATTATTTCTTGTCGGATTCTCATTCAGTGTGAAAATTTTGTCCCTTTTGATGTCAATTCCCCTTTGAATCTTAAAGATCTGTATCAAGTCACCTGTGAATCTACACTTTTTTAGGGAAAACAGATTTGTATGTTTTAGTTGATTTTCATAATTTATTTTTTATATTTGGAATCAGTTTTGTGGCTCACCGTTGTACTTTCTCCAATCTGTCAATGTCTTCAATGAAATTCAGGAACCATACGGAAACAGCATATTCCAAATATGGATGAACTAACGGTTTATATGGCTTGTTAATGAGAGATGGACTTTAGAAGTCAAAATATCGCGCAATCAGTCCTAAAATCGAATTTGCTTTCTCAGAGGCTGAAATCCACTGCTTGGATAATTTCAGACCGTTACTGATAATCACACCGAGATCCTTTTTCACTACCCACTTTTGTTAGCGAATTTCCAAATAATCGTACTTACTGTTATTTTTAACTATGTGTATAACCTTGCATTTACTTATTTTAAATTTCATCAGCCACTATTGAGACCTTTGCCATAGTTTATATAAATCTTCTTGAATATCTAATTGGTTTAAGTGATCATTTGCGATTCCGCACAGTCTTGTATCATCAGTAAATTTGGGGATAATAGATTTCAGTCCGTGGTCTATATCATTTATATGTAATATGAATAGAAGTGGTCCAAGAACGGAACCCTGAGGAACTTCACTTGTAATTTTTTTTTCCATTTAGAAGTTTTGCCATTTAGAAAAAATTTCTGTTTTCGATTGTTCAATCAATTACTAATCCAATCTATTAGGCTACCACTTATTCCGTGTGAAGCTAATTCAGTAAATAGTGTTTCGTGGGGGACGGTATCAAAAGCTTTTGCAAAGTCTAGATATATTAAATCTGTATTATTTTGTTATAATTCGAGATAACTGTTGTAGAATTCGAGCAAGTCACGCAAGAACGTTTCTGTCTGAATCCATGCTGGCTATCATTTATCAAGCAGTTACTTTCTATATGATGTTCGATATCATCTCTGATGATAGTGTCCATAATTCTTCCTACGATTGGAGTCAAGCTTATAGGACTGTAGTTATTTGGTTTCTTTTCGTCACCTTTTTTGAGTATGGGAGGAATGTTAGCTAGCTTTGATTCTTTTGGGACATCTCCGCATATGATGGATTTCTTGAAAATAATTTCTAATGAAACAACAATCTCATTTTCTATTTCCTTTAAGATTCTTGGATGCTAGCCGTCAGGCCCTGGCGTTTTATCAACTTTGAGATTTTCTACACTTTTTTTTTATGTTATATTTACCGTAGTAGGTAAGTTCACTCTAAACTTTTCACAGGTTTCAGTTTGGAGTTAACTTTGAGGTGCTTTGTTTATGAATACTAAGCTAAAAGTTATTTAAAATATCGCACATTACTTCTTTTGAATATTGAAGTTGACCGTCAGCAAATAATAGTGGGCCAATGTGATTCCTGATAATCTTTTTGTCTCTAACGTAACTGCAGAATTCTTTGGGATTCTCTTTGGATTTTCAGCAATATTTATTTCGTATTGCCAGTTTCGGTTTTTATTGTATTTTTAAATCTGTCTGTATTATTACATGACTTTGATAGTCATACGGTGCACCCGAGCACTTGTATTTTTTATAAGCCTGTCTCTTTTATATAATCTTTTATATAATCTGATTATATAATCTGATTATATAATCTGATTATATAATCTGATTATATAAAACTTATTTCCATGTGTGTCAAATTTGGATATTTTATGTTTAACAACATTGAATTTAAACAGATTAGAGGTCTCGCAATGGGGAGTCCATTATCTGCTGTCATGGCATGTTTATTCATGGAAGTATTAGAAATGGACAAATACATCAACATCATGGGAAGAGGTACCACTTGGTTAAGGTACGTGGATGACATAATCGTGGTGATGCCAAAAAGAACTAATATAGAAAATAAGTTGAGAAGACTCAACGCTGTGAATAAAGACATTCAATTCACAGTTGAACTAGAAAAAGAGTGCAATTTACCATTTTTAGACACGTTGATACACAGAGGTTCTCAACAGGTAAGTTTCTCGGTGTACAGGAAACCCACCAATAGGGACGACTTTGTCCATTATTTTTCAGCACACAGCAGACGTGTTAAAACGGGTGTTCTAATAGGTTTCTTTCTCAGAGCTTTTCGTATCTGCAGTGAAGAATTCCTAGAGGATGAACTTACTTACATCAAGAATACCTTTAGGAAGCTGAAATACCCCGGAGGTTTGATCACCAGGACAACGAGGAAAGCCAAGAAGATCTACGATGGCTCAAACGTCCGGACCCCGGGAAAGGATAAGTCTCATTTTATTTCTGTCCCTAATTCTATAAACACCATAGCTATTGATGATTATTTGTTAAAAGGTGGAATAAATATAGCAAAAATATCTTCCAATAAAATAGGAAAAATATTTAAGAAACATAATAATATGCGTAATAATCTCAGTGTCATTTACCGTATTCCATGCAACGGTTGTCCATCATCTTATTTCGGTGAGTCAGGTCGAGTGTTCAATAAACGCTTGAATGAGCACAAAAACGATCTCAGGGCTCATAGAACATCTAACTCCCTGGTTCGTCACCTGGACAAATGTGGACATCTACCTGATTGGAACAACGCAGAAATTCTACACGAGGGATTTGAGAAGAAAATGAGAAAAACTGTGGAAGCTGCACATATCGCCGCCAACAAGAACAACAACGACAGAGACGGATTTAAATGCCTCTCGAAAGCAGCAAGTGTCCTAATAATTAAATCGTTAGCCAAAGGGAAAACATGACGCTCATACCTTGGCGGGTTCCCTCTCACTACGAATATAAGAATTGTGATCCGTCTGTAATGCTGTAGTCCTCTGAAGAAGACCAAGTTGGTCGCAACGTTAGGGCAATAAACTCTATTCCTAACACATCTTCGTTTGCCCTTCCCCACCCACATTCTCTCTCATACATATATATATATATATATATGTATATATACATAAATATATATATGTATATATATACATATATATATATATATATACATATATATATATATATACATATATATATATACATATGCTGGTACATTGTGACAAGTTGATGAAGGTGGAAAAAGAAGCCACGGGCCCAGCTCCGAGCCTCCGAGCCTATTCCTGGCCGGTTTCGCTCTATGCTTCTTCAGGAATAAACTTAGAAACCCGGAACCAGACCCGCGACCCCCCCTTCCACCTTCATCATATATATATATACATATATATACACACATATATACATACATACATATACATATATATATATATATATATATATATATATATATATATACATATATATATACATATATATATATATATATATACATACATACATATACATATATATATATATATATATATATATATATATGCAAAGCAGACCACCTGGAAAAAGAAACCAACGAAGCAGAGCGCTCTCGTATATTACATCTTTTTGCACTGAAGATGTAATATACGACAGCGCCCCGCTCAGCTAGTTTCCCTTTCCAAGCGGTCTACCCCGCATAAGCGAACACACGTACCCGTGTTCTTATTAGAATTATATATAGTATGTGCGTGCATGCACATTTTGACTACAGGCACTCACTATAAAGCGTCCTCTTTATGACATTCTGTCCTTCCCACAAGGCCAAGGGGTCCACATTTGCCCTGACTGAATTCACTTCAGGAGAGGGATATATATATATTGTCCCTTCACTTATCCTGCGGACTAACCAACAACAAAATCCACTTAACATCGCCGCATCGGATGGCCTCGGGTTCGAGTCTTTCCCAGTGGACTTTCACTTCTGAAACTATGTTAGTCGACCTCGGCACTCCTCTAAAACAATTTTCTGCTCCTCTACCAGGTTAGACATTCTTACCGTATAAGTAAATGAATATACATGAACACACACACACACACACACACACACACACACACACACACACACACACACACACACACACACACACACACACACACACACACACACACACACACACACATATATAAATATATATATAAATATATATATAAATATATATATACATATATATATATATATATATGTACATATATATATATATATATATATATATATATATATATATATGTATATACATATATATATATATATATATATGTATATAAATGTATAATTAAATATATATTTAATGAATTAAATACGAAAAATATATAATATATACATTAAGTCATGGTTAAAAATAGGCGATACGTTAAAACCAAAAATCTTGTAGGAGCAATCTTGAAACCGCCACAACGAATTCCTCACGTAATCACGGTTTACGCTTCAACGTTTCTGTTCTTATTCATTCTTCTTGTGTCATTTCCCACATGTCTAGTCATCGCCATTTGCATAATTAACTTATCATGTGTCCGTCGCTCCTCTGCCTCTGAAAGCCATTCCATTTTCTCTCAAATTTTACAACTCCATTTGCAATATAAGGTTTTCCATACATCTTATCATACAAATGAATGAAACAGGAATGTCGGTAGGACATCTACATACCCAAGTACTTTCCTTCCAGATATTCGCAAATGGACATGCACGTACGCACACACACACACACACACACACACACACACACACACACACACACACACACACACACACACACACACACACACACACACACACACACACACACACACACACACACACACACACACACACACACACACACACACACAGCCCTGGTCACCCAGCACCAAAAAGAATATAAAGAAAATAGAAAGAATCCAGAGAGCAGCAACTAAAATGGCACCTGCACTTGCAAACCTATCATATGAGGAGAGATTGGCTAAACTGGAGTTACCGACGCTGGAGCAAAGAAGAGAGAGAGGTGACCTACTGACCATTTACAGAATCATGAAAGGCACAGAGATACTTGATAGAGAGGACTTACTATACTGGGACAAGCAAAGCACGAGAGGAAATGGAAAAAAAAAAAACATAGCTACAGAAGAGAACTGAAGAAAAACAGTTTTCCACATAGAGTATTGGACAATTGGAACAAACTGGATAATGAAAAAGTATGCGCAAAAAACATTCATGAGTTTAAAAGCAAACTAGACACTGCGAGATACAAAGGCGGGACACGACGAGCATATCTCCCCTTCCCGCAAAATACAACTAGGTAAATACACACCCGCACAAGCAACTCGTGGCGCAGTGGTAGAGATTCCGACTGCCACTACGGTGGTCCGGATTCGAATCCTGCCCAGGGCTGAAATCATTTTAGTATCGCTGCGCTGCGGGTCG
>NC_134813.1:14810809-14813309 GCF_046742065.1 Oratosquilla oratoria
AAGGGGAAGGGGCCGGGAGATAATAGTAATTTGCATAAGAACATAAGAATGAAGGAGACTGCAAGAGACCACAAGGCCTACATTAGGCAGCTCCATGTCCATTACCATTTGTCATCCCCATCCATAAAATTATCTTACCTATTCTTAAAACAACCAATAGTTTCACTGCTCAATCTGTTGGTAAATATGTTCTTGCCTATTTCCTTCTTAAATCTAAATATGTCCAAACTAAGTCCTTTAGTGCTAGTCTTGCCTTGTTTGTGTCACCTTTGTTAAAGCCTTTGTTACACTAAAACACTCCCTCATCCCACACTCTACGTCTTTCCAGAGTGTAAGTAAAAGGGGGTTTACACGTTCGAACGCGGTTCGACAGACACGTGTTTAAAGTGATGTGTGAACGTGTGAATGGGGTATTTGGTTGTCGAACACGTTGGTTAAACCCCCAAATACCCTGTTCACGTAGGTTTTATTTATTATTTTATTATTAATATCATTTTTTTTTTTTTTTTGCATCCGACCTAGATATGGATCAAAAGGTCTCCTGTCGGCATGCTCCGCCTTTGTAATCCTTTGTAAAACACGTGTCTGTCGAACCGCGTTCGACAAACCGTTAGACTGATTAAAGCCCCTCTTAAGGTGCCTAAGCCTGCCTTAGTAGGGTAAGTTTCTGAACCCATGCATCATTTTGGTGGTTCTCCCCTTTACTGATTCTCATAAATTAATATCCATTCTATAGGATGGAGAGAAGAACTGTACCTCATAGTAAAGGATGGGTCAAACTAACGCCAGATATAATTTGATAATTACCTAAGCATTTTTATTCGTAACCGTCATAGCAATGAAAACTAATACTCTGTTAACTCTGTTCCTGGCTCTAATGCACTGGTTCTAGATATAAGGTCAGTACTCACTCGAACTCCCTAACAATTAACTAGTTTAAGAATTTAAACACCTGTTCTAGTTCTTACCAAACTATGTTGTTCAATTCGTACTTGAAATTATCCTAATTTTATTTAGATATAACTTATTATTAAACATTTGATACGGTATTTTTCAATAATAATTAATTCGTCAAAAGTTTAAGTACACATAATTTGACAGTTATAGTTCATGCTTAAAACACAATTAGAAAATACTGATTAACAAGTTGTGCATTCAAAGCTTAGTCATTTAAGTCTTCATCATTTCAAAACAATTATCACATTGTGAATGCATTACATTCAAATAGTTATTGTCTACAGATAGCCTAAACGAATTCAATTATATACACTTAAAGAATATTTCATTATTATATTCTTTATATTTTACAAATAATGATAACGACATAGGTCCGTCGATATGACGTTACTGTTGTACCAAGATACAAAATTTGGTTGATTTGCATTTTATAATTATTCGGCAAATGACAACATTCACATTTATCATTTCCTAACCTGATATCCATAGTGAGTTGTAGGAAAATTATTCCATCATATTCTTCTTCCAGATTAAGAGGGAAGTACTTTGCACACAAATTTGAAATAAATCACACACCTTCAGACAACACACACTTTGTCCACACTGAGCACTTCCGGCTTGAAATGTCGACAGTACCTAGTACAAAAACTATTGCTCACTTCAAATTAAAACCACTAATTTACTCCAACCTCTATAAACCAACTAAATATAACTAACATAAGAACATTTCATATAAGAGATTAGATATATATATGATACAGATTTTACTAAAACTATTTTTGTAGATTTGGACACGCGATGATGTATTCCTCCGCCTGTTGTTGCTCTAGTTTCTATCCATAATACAGCAGGACACATTAAGGAATATTTTTGCGTTCAAATGAATTTGTAATATATATGTGCTTGAGTGTTTGTGTATTTACCCAAATCAAACCTGTATAAGGTCTCAGTTAAATCAAAGTTGACATCTGTTAGCAATGTTGATATAATGCAATGGCATTAAAGGCGTGAATAGAAACTAGACAAAGACACTCCAACGTACTCTGTGATTCTGTGTTCTCAGAGGAACATAAAGTGTACACGATAAGACCGCACAGCAAAATTGAAGAATATTTCTGGCAATTAGAAATTATATCACAATAGAAACATGAATTTATCTCCGAGACAGAAATTTGATGGGTGCCATTCGAATTTGACAGAAATGGATGTCTTTATAATGGTAATTATTACAGGCCACCCATTGCTGCACAACGACCGTTGAGAGTTCGTATGACTAAAAACGACTTCGGCTACAATATTGTCTTTTTCAGATCTCCAAATATCAAATTATCTTTACGTCATATATAGAAAAGCTGAAGAATGAACTAAAAGATTGTAAACCTATTCGAATGTTCGACATATTGTTGAAATGTTCTTACAGATGTCTGAATTTCTGTGAAGTCATATTATAGTTTTAATTTATTATTATGATTTTTTTTTTTTTTTTTTTTTTTTTTTTTGCATCCGACCTAGATATGGATCAAAAGGTCTCCTGTCGGTATGC
>NC_134813.1:14815809-14830809 GCF_046742065.1 Oratosquilla oratoria
GAAGCACACTGCATATTACATAGGATTAGAAAAGAAACAGACGTCGACAATTCAAATAATAAATGGAATATGTGTATGCAAGAGCTTGTCGAACACAATGCAACAATCTATATACTTATAAAATTCTGATAATCTTGTTTGTCATCTTGCTTGCTTGCTTGAAACCGTCACCCAGCCAATCAGAAGAAGAGATATTACGTCACGACTGAGGACCAGCCAATCAGAAGAAGAGATATGACGTCACGACTGAGGACCAGCCAATCAGAAGAAGAGATCAGAAGAAGAGATATGACGTCACGACTGAGGACTAGCCAATCAGAAGAGACATGACGTCACGACATCAGCTCTGTGGGTCCTAAGGAACCCCAGCTCTGAGCGCGTGACGTCACGACTGCTAATTTTCCAATTTGCCAATTTTTTAATTTCCAATTTTCCGATTACATATTTTCTGACCATTAATATTTAAAATTTTCATATTCATTATTTAAAAGTATAGCCAACTCCTGAATTAGCATCTATGAGGCATAATGAGTATATTAGAATATTACGTAGTGTTTCAAGCAACGACGACATGACGTCACAATTTTCCGATTACATATTTTCTGACCATTAATATTTAAAATTTTCATATTCATTATTTAAAAGTATAGCCAACTCCTGAATTAGCATCTATAAGGCATAATGAGTATATCAAAATATTACGAACCGTATGAATCATATGATGCGTAGTTTTCCAAGCAACGACGACATGACGTCACAATCTTCTGCATTTCACTTCTTATAACTAATCAAGTCACTGCCTTCGTCTACTGAATAGAGGTAAGAGCTCTAAATTATACTCAATTTGATATAGAAACTTATTTTCCGTGATTTATACTATACGGTGATAGTGACATAGTATATCTATCATAAAGTTTATATTTAAAAACGTTGCTACTCGCTCAAGTCCCATGGGACTCCCTGAATGATAATGTTTATGAGTGGGAGTGGGATTGGGAGTGGGATGACGAGAAGTGACACAACATAAGCATAATTAAGGAAGCTGTCCTTATTTGATTTCTTGAGAACGCTTGTGTCCAGTTTACTTTCCTTCGAGAGAGCACGAGGACCGCACACAACTGGTAATTCATAAGCTAATAGTAACCTGCTTTAGAAAGAGCCATTTAAGATTTTATTTGATCCAACGGGTCACGGGTGGTCTAGTACAGTATAAAAACCAACACCTTGTAATGAATATACATATACTTGATGCACAAGAATGATTCTATAATTTAGGTATGTACAAGTTTAAAGACTAAATGCCACGAGTACCAATGATGCCTTTGGTACACTGTTACACTGTCAGGCAGACAGGTTATCTATATTGTAACTAGCGTTAGCCGGTCACAGTTTAGGTAGAGGATCTCTTATTTAATTTTTCCCAATAACGGTAGAATCGATCGTAGCTATATGCAGAAATGGGCTAGAGAAATCATCAATATCATGTATGTATACAATTAATTTAAAAAAAAACATTTGGTAATAGAAAATATGAGATTACTAAGGGTTATCTTAAAAAAAATATATATATATATATACATATATATATATATATATATACAATATATATTAGACATGACAATAGCTGAAAAGGAATTAAACATGGCAAGGGAAACATGGAATGGAAGTGAAGCGTTTATTCCTGACGTTTAGTCTATCGACTTTCTCAAAGTAATGAGCATATATTTTTTTTTTCTTTTAATGAATACAAGCCGCGGGCTTCGCCCTCTCCGGCTTCGCCGGGGGCTTGGCTGCACAAACAGCGGCCTACGGCCGCAGCGCTCCGCGCTCTAATCCTACGATAGGGATCCCGTGCTGGGGATCCCGTGTTGGGGTTCCGCCCCGAGGCCGAGGCCGAACCCAAGGACATTTTTTCCTGGTTAGTTCAAGGGAACATGGCAACCACTGAGGACTTGCGACCACTGAAGACTTGCGATCACTGAAGACTTGCGACCACTGAGAACTTGCGACCACTGAGGACTTGCGACCTTTGAGGACTTGCGATATTTGAGGACTTGCGACATTTGAGGACTTGCGACCTTTGAGGACTTGTTACCTTGGAGGACTTGTTACCTTGGAGGACTTGTTACCTTGGAGGACTTTTTACCTTGGAGGACTTATTACCTTGGAGAACTTATTACCTTGGAGGACTTATTACCTTAGAGGACTTATTATACAAACTCGTAGGACTTGCAACTTCAGAGGACTTGCACCCTCGTAGGACTTACGACCTCGGAGGCGCTTGCAGCCTCGAAGGGCTTACAACTTCGGAGGACTTGCACCCTCGGAGGACTTGCACCCTTCGGGGACTGGCACCCTCGGAGGACTTACACCCTCGAAGGACTTGCACCCTCGGAGGACTTGCACCCTCGGAGGATTTGCATCTTTGGAGAACTTACAGTCTCGAAAGGCTTAATATCTCGGAGAACTTACGACCTCGGAGGACTTACCGACATGTACCATTTTTAAAATGTGTCACCTTTGAAATTGTTAAATTTTTATTATATATATATATATATATATATATATATATATATATATATATATATATATATATATATATATATATATATATATATTTCTTTTCCAAAACTCACCATTTTGGCGCATTTCACTTACTGCAATGTATCTACATTTAATACAATGTCTTCATTTGATTCCTTCTTCCCTAAAGAACCTAATATTACAAATTAATCGACAAAAGTAATTATCAAGATACCAAGTATCAAGATGATGTAATGTTAATCATCAAAATTCGCAAACACAATAGCAAATGTACTCGTACCTCCAACCTCCATTTGAATAACGATAATATGGCTTCAGTTGCAGACATCTATCTGTTCCCTGTAACAACATATCGCACAGGATGATGATCTACACGTGTGCGAAGTAGGCTTACAGGGAGGTGTCCGCAGATTGCCACGCCGACTGAGCATTTGAAGGGTTTTAACAAAATCGACAAAACCACCCTGGACCGCGGAGACTTATCTTTTGACGAAACCACCCTGGACCGCGGAGACTTATCTTTTATATTATATTATACAAGAAATACAACTTGCGTGGGTCTCTACCCACTATTCCTAGGAAGGCATACTAGTATGCCTTTTACATTTAAAGTTATGTATGTATATGTGTTTAGCAAGATAGTAATTTATGTCGATTGTTACAGCGCTGCACGGTCCCGGTCATCCCCCTCGGTCCAACCGACGTGGTTAGTTTCCTCTGCACCCGTCGCGTCCCACCCAGTCGGTCCAAGGCATCCTGCGCAGTTACCTAGGTGAAAAAGGAGAAGGGTATTAGTCCTTGGTTTAAATTGTTGTGATGTGCCATAAGTCAAAACCAGCAAGTGAGTACAGTTGAACAGAACCCATTCGTATCATCTGGGGGACGGCACTTGAAGGAGGCGTCCCAGTTGATACGAGGTAAGCGTCCTCGACAGTCGACGGATGAGTCCACCCGCCGAAGTCTTGGGGCCCGCACGCAGAAAACCGGTCGCTGGGCAGAAGGCCACATGATGATTTAGCCCGTTTGCTCCCGCTTCTCCACAGTGTATACAGGCCTCCGGCTGTCCTTTCACCTCCGACAAGCACCGATATCCGAGACGGAGGCGGTGAAGGATGCCTTCTTCTACCCTGTTACACGTCCTTCGTGACGAACGCTGCACCTGCCACGTTTGTGTTCGGCATCCACGGAGCCGTCTGTGAAATAGACGACACAGTTTTCGGGGGCGACATATCTCATCGAGTCCTCTGCGTCCGCGCGGCTGCGGTGTACCGCGTTGTGACGCCATTATACAGATTCTGGTCGGTTCTGTACTGCCTCCAAGCCAGCCAACCGTGTTTCGGATAGACCAGCTAGAGCACTTCTGACATGGTCTATCAGTGGTCGAATTGCGCTGACGTAGAATGTCCGGAGGACAGCGCTATTGGCAAATGCTTCTCTGGTCGCTAAGGACCTCAAAACGTTAACCCGGCTGAGGGCCCTTTCCCGGATGTAGGCCACTTCGATCTGGAAGGACAGCCTGGAGTCAAGCCAGACGCCAAGGTACATGTGCGTGCTGACCCACTCTACCTCATGTCCCTGCAGCAGGAGTCTGTTCCTCGGTGTCACGCTAGTGCCAAAACACATGGCTTTAGTCTTTGGTGGCGAGATCTTGAGGCCAAGCTCTTCGCATTTTGAGGAAATGCGGTCAAGGCACAGTTGCGTCCTCCTGGCCTTGGTCCCTCTGCCTACTACCACCAGCGCGACATCGTCTGCGTACGATAGGAAGCGGTATCCTGTAGCTAGAGGGGTGGCTATCAATTCCGCCATCAGCACGATAAAAAGGGTGGGACTAAGAACCCCACCTTGGGGTGTACCATTTTCCAGGGGGTGATAGCAGGACTCCACTCCCTGTAGACTGACTCTGGCAGTTCTATTGGAGAGGTAATCCGCTATCCACTGTAACAGTTTCCCCTGTACTCCTCTGGCAGCAAGACTGTCCAAAATTGCAGCGGGACTGGCAAGCTCAAATACCTTCTCTAAGTCAAAGAAGACGACCATGGCGTCACCTTGCTCCACGTGGCTCAAGAACGTTGCGATGCACTGAGCCGTGCCCACCCCTTTGGTGAAACCATAGAGGTTCTCTGGTGGTGGTCCCAGTTTCCACAGAAGTCTTTGGAGAACCATCATCTCCATGGTCTTCCCCAGGCAGCTCGTCAGGGAGATAGGACGGTACTTTCCGGGCTACCTGGGCTTGGGGATAGGCACGATGTCGGCCCTCTTCCAGTTGGATGGAAGTCTTCCACAGGACCAACTACTGTTTACCGCCTGGAGGAGTGCTTCTTCACCAGCCTCCTCCAGGTTTGTAATCATGGAGTACGGCATTAGGTCGCTCCACGGAGCCTATGGTGACGGAGGTCGGCCTTATGTTCCCTGATCCTTGTGTTAAGCCCCCTCTTCGCCTCTCCATAATATGCTTTATCACATGATGTGCATGGGATCTTATACACGACGTTGTCCTCACTCCCCCTCATCTTGGTTCCGCTTCTTAATATATCACCGATCTTCGTTCCCGATGTAATCGTTGCTTTTATTTCTGTGCTCCTGAGCATTCTAGTAATGTCTCTTATTTTCTCAGAGTTAGGAAGCGCATCGTACGATGTTCTGTTGGTGCCGTTGTCTTCTCTTTCTTTCGACCTGCTTACCTGAATGACTTCTTCCGCTCTTCGTCTTAACCTCAGGATCAATCCCTTGGGGTAGCCAAGTCTCAAGAAGGCCGCAATGACATATTCGATTTCCTCCTCCAGGAAGTCCTCACATATCTCCTTGAGCCGCCAAGCATATATATAAACCCTTCACGATCCAGTATACTCATTCCTTTGAGAAAGTCAATAGACGAAATGTCAGGAATAAACGCTCCACTTCCAGTCCATGTTTCCTTTGCCGTGTTTATGCAACTACTTGTTCACATGGATTTTCAGTTGAAAAGGAATACTATTTACACTATATATATATATATATATATATATATGTATATATATACATATATGTATATATATACATATATGTATATATGGTTAAACTTAATGGCAAGATTATTATTGCAGAGTTTTTTATCTGCCTTTTCTCTTTCTCTGAGAATCTTTTTCCCTTTGGGCATGGCTTTACCAAAGTGAAAAACTGGCCAGAACGCGTTTTCACACTACTTAGTGCTTCATCAGTGGCTAGACTGTGAATATCTGATTGAATTATTGTGTTTATATATTGTTGGTGGTGGTCTGATATTACATTTTGGGCTTCTGATTGGCTAGTGGGCTGGACTGGGACTCCCACACTATTCTACTTCCTCATTGGTCGGCTGTTGTGTGACGTCATCAGTATTGTGCCTTCTTTCAGTGGGCTTAGATCTCCTTACGCTAGGGAGGGCTACTAAATCCCTAGTTTGTATATTAAGATTGGGAGATGTTTCTTTAATAAAGAGAGCTTCGAGGATAGGTAGCCTTCTATGGTCTTGATTTGTTGCCAGCACTTCTGTGTTTTCTATTAGAGTTTCTTTATTTAAATTTCTTTTGTGAGCAGAGTGATGGTGGTTTCTGGGAGCTCCTGAAGAGAGGTGGTATGATAACTGGCGTGAGAGCTTCATTGTTGTCATGCCAATATAGTTTGAAGGTTGGGATGCACAGTTCCCAAGTTTACACGTGTACCTATATATGACGTGAGTTCTCTGAAGGTCACTTTTACTTTCTCTTATATTATTCTTTAGTAGCAGTTGAGATGTCTTTTTATTTTGATAATATATAATCAGTTGTACTTTAGAGTTTTCTTCTTTAGGTTTAATATTTCTTTTAATAATTTGTTGCATAACCCTTTCATCTTCTTTGTAGGCTGTGGAGAAGAAGGACTTATAGTAAATTTTAATCAGGTTTTTGGCGTTAATGTCCTGTGGGATTTTGTCTGGGTGGCTTTTGTCCTGGTACCATTTGTCTAAAGTTCTTTTTGTGATTCGCTCTATATCCTTATTGGCGAATCCATTATTCATAAGGGTCTGAGAAGCTCTTTCTAACTCATTATGTACTGTTTCCCAATTATTACAGTGACTAAGAGATCTTCTAATATAAGCGCTGATGGTAGAATCTTTGTATCTTTGGGGACATTCGCTAGTCCCATTTAGGCAATGTCCTGAATTAGATGCTTTTATGTACACAGATGTGTCATAAGTGCCTTCATCTCTCTGTTTTATTAATGTGTCTAAAAAGGGAAGGGACCCATTTATGCTGTGCTCAATTGTAAAATTGATGCCAGATGTCTCTATTAATCGTTCTTTTAGATCGTCTATTTGTTGGCAATTTTCAGCTTTGACGAAAATATCGTCTATATATCTGCAGTAAATGTGAGGTTTTTGCAGATTTGCGAAAATTTCATTTTCGATGCTACTCATAAAAAAGTTAGCAAAAAGTACTTCAAGTGGTGATCCCATTGCAACACCATCGGTTTGGCAATATTTATTTCCTCTAGGGCACATAAAGGGGGCTTCTTTGGTGCAACATTCCAAAAGGTCTTTCATTACTTTCTCTGGGATATCATAGTTAGGAGTGGTATCATTGTGATAAACTCTGTCTATTATGTATTGAATAGTGCGGTCAACTTGGATGTTAGTATAGAGGGACTCCGCATCTAACGAAGCGATAATGCCTTTTGAGTTATTGTTTTGCTAAAAGATCTAGAAAATCAGTGGCGGATTTGACATTGTAGTCAGCGGGAGTGTAAGGTGTGAGGATTTCAGCCAGTTTTTTGGCAATTTTGTAAGTTGGTAATGGTATCTGTGAGATAATTGGACGTAGCTTGTTGCCGGGTTTATGGGTTTTAACATTGCCATAGCAGTAACCTAGTTCGTAATCGCCTGTAGGTTTAGGAAGCTTTATGCCTCCTTTAACCGCCTCCTTTAACTCTGCAATAATAATCTTGCCATTAAGTTTAACCATACATGCTTGAGAGAAAATCTCCTGCCCATATATACAATGAATATATATATATGTATATACATATACACATATATACGTATATTTATATGTATATTTTTATATGTTTATATATATATATATATATATATATATATATATATATAACACAGGAACCCACAGTCGGAGAAAGAATAAACTTCGAATAAAGAATAATCCTATATTTCGGCTATCAACTGTAGCCCTCTTCAGGAAAGTACATAAGAAAGAGAACAGAGGGGACTTATAAACTACAGTAAGAAGAGATGTGGACAGTTGACCTCACTCAGACGCGGAGCTAACTGGGGTGGCGGAGGAGGGAGGGGGTGAGGAGAGGGGAGGATGTAAAGTCCGCACGAGCTTATTTATTGCTGCGCGTGAGATAATGTCAGGTGTCCACTGCCCTTTAGAAATATTAATATTAGGGCATTCCTCAATTAATGCTGATTCGACTATTTTCCTCCTGAAACCACAGTGGGACTTGAACACTAATCTGGCCTTACCCCAGTCGAAAGAATGATTCTTATTTTTAACATGAAGAAATACAGCCGAATTTTCTGGCTCCTGCACTAGTAAACTTGCTAAATGGCTGGCGGATATTTTATCCCCGTACGTAGGTAATTTCTCTAATTCTCATATCACAAATTCATGTGATTTTATTTCTAAGACCAAAAATATGAAAGTTCAGGGTTTAAGGCTCCTCAGCCTTGATGTTACCTCGTTATTTACGAAAATTAATGTTGATGATGTACTCACTTTTTTGGAAACCAAACTGCAACCGTTTCAAGACTCTTTCCCCCTCCCTGTCAACAAAATTCTTGCTTTAGTTCGCCTGTGTGTTTCTTCAAATGTTTTCTCCTTTCAAGACCAATTCTTCCGTCAAAAATTCGGTTGCAGTATGGGTTCCAATTTGTCTCCTGTTTTGGCCAATTTGTACATGGAGTATTTTGAGTGTACCCTTTTGCCCAGCATCAAACCGCCCGAAATGATTTGGCTCAGGTACGTAGACGATATCTTTTCGGCATGGGATGACAGTTGGGGCCCATTTGAAGTGTTCCATGATAAATTGAACCAATTGACCCCGAATCTTAAATTTAAAGTTGAATGGGAAGAAGGACACCAAATCCCTTTCTTGGATATTTTGTTAAGAAGAACTGATGATAATTTATTCTTTACAGTATACCGTAAGCCCACCCATTCAGGCAGTTATCTCCACTTTTTTAGCAATCACCCTGACAATGTCAAGAAAAGTGTTGCCTCTGGCCTTTTCTTGAGGGCTTTCAGGATTTGCAGTCCTCAATTTCTGGACCAAGAGATTGAGGTGATCAAATGTCAACTTGAGAAGTTGGCTTATCCACCTTGGTTTCTGGACCAAGCCCTCAGTAAGGCTAGGGCCAACCATTTTAAAACTTCCGTCCCCTCAAATTTTCACCGCTCCTTTAAGGACATTTTAAAAATTCCATTCAATAATACCATCAGTTCTTCTACTAAATTGTTTCCTCGTGAACGTCTCACTATTGCTTATCACTATCCTAACACCGTACGTAAGCAAATTGTGAACGTTCAACAAAAGCCGAAGGAAGTTGAGTCACCTGGTGTTTATTGTTTGCCCTGCAAAGATTGTGATTTGGTTTACTTGGGTCAAACCGGGAGAGACTTGAACACTAGATTGGCAGAACATAAAAGGTCAATTAGGTATGGGCAGGAAAATTCGGCTGTATTTCTTCATGTTAAAAATAAGAATCATTCTTTCGACTGGGGTAAGGCCAGATTAGTGTTCAAGTCCCACTGTGGTTTCAGGAGGAAAATAGTCGAATCAGCATTAATTGAGGAATGCCCTAATATTAATATTTCTAAAGGGCAGTGGACACCTGACATTATCTCACGCGCAGCAATAAATAAGCTCGTGCGGACTTTACATCCTCCCCTCTCCTCACCCCCTCCCTCCTCCGCCACCCCAGTTAGCTCCGCGTCTGAGTGAGGTCAACTGTCCACATCTCTTCTTACTGTAGTTTATAAGTCCCCTCTGTTCTCTTTCTTATGTACTTTCCTGAAGAGGGCTACAGTTGATAGCCGAAATATAGGATTATTCTTTATTCGAAGTTTATTCTTTCTCCGACTGTGGGTTCCTGTGTGTTATCTACAAATGTGCTACTACATTTCTATTTAGAAATATATATATATATATATATGTCGGCCTCCATTGGGTCTCCCGATGTTGATGGTTATTAAAATGTATCTCTAATCACGAGGACCCATTCGGTTTTGTACATATATATATATATATATATATATATATATATATATATATATATATATATATATATATATACATATATATATATATATATATACATATATATATATATATATATATATGTGTGTGTGTGTGTGTGTGTGTGTGTGTGTGTGTGTGTGTGTGTGTGTGTGTGTGTGTGTGTGTGTGTATTTACCTACCTAGTTGTATTTACCTAGTTGTATTTTGCGGGAAGGGGAGCTATGCTCGTGTTGTCCCGCCTTTGTATCTTGCAGTGTCTAGTTTGTTTTTAAACTCATGAATGGTTTTTTCGCATACTATTTCATTGTCCAGTTTGTTCCAAGTGTCCAAAACTCTATGAGGAAAACTGTTTTTCTTCAGTTCTCTTCTATAGCTATGTTTTTTTATTTTCTTTCCATGTCCTCTTGTGTTTCTTTTGTCCCAGTTAAGTAAGTTCTCACTATCGAGTACCTCTGTGCCTTTCATGATTCTGTAGATGGTCAATAGGTCACCTCTCTCTCTTCTTTGCTCCAGTGTCGGTAACTCCAGTTTAGCCAATCTCTCTTTGTATGATAGGTTTGCAAGTGCAGGTGCCATTTTTGTAGCTGCTCTTTGGATTCTTTCTATTTTCTTTATATTCTTTTTGGTACTGGGGGACCACAATGTCGCTGCATACTCTAATCTAGGCCTTATCAATGTAACCAATATTTTTTTCATCATGTCTTCGTCCAAGTATGTAAACGCCACTTTTATTGATCTTAGCAAATTGTAAGTCTCCCCGACAATTTTGTTAATCTGTATATCATAGGACAAGTCGTTCGTGATAATTACTCCCAAATCTTTTTCGGATCCTACTTTCTTTACTTCTTTGGTTCCAATTGTATATTTTCCTGATATTCTGTTTTTGCTTTTTCCAAACTCCATTATGCTACACTTCTTAGTATTAAAGTCCACTTCCCATTTCTGACTCCAGTTCCATACCCTATTTAGGTCTTCTTGCAGTGCTTCACAGTCCTCATCAGTTTCTATTTTCCTTAGCAGTTTGGCGTCATCGGCAAAGAAGCTCATGTAGCAGTTCACGTCCTCATCCATGTCATTCATATAGATAGCAAACATTATTGGTGCCAGCACAGATCCTTGCGGTACTCCACTGATCACCTCTTTCCAGTCTGAATATTTTTCTCTGAGCACTACTCTCATCTTTCTACCAGTCAGAAAGTCCTCTATCCATTTTAGTAGGTTTCCCTGTATTCCTCCTATGTGTTCCAGTTTTTTTAGTAGTTTTCTGTGTGGTACTTTGTCAAAGGCTTTTTGCAAGTCTAGGAATGCACAATCAGCCCATCCATTTCTTTCTTGCACTATGTCTATTAGTCTTGAGTAAAAGCATATTAAGTTTGTGGAGCATGATCTTCCTTGTCTGAATCCGAATTGTCTTGGGTTTAATATGTCATTGTCTTCCAGATGTTTTACCCATCTATTCTTGATTATTTTCTCACAAATTTTGGCAATGGTGCTTGTTAGTGATACTGGCCTATAGTTGGTGGGTTCTTCTTTGTTTCCTCCTTTGTGTATTGGTACAATGTTAGCGTTTTTCCAGTCCTCGGGTATCTTTCCTTCTTTGAGTGAGCTGTTTATTAAGATGTGTATTTTGTCTGTTAGTTCTTCTTTGCACTCCTTTAGAATCCAATTTGCAATACCGTCCGGGCCATGTGATTTTCTGACATCCAGCCTTGATAAATGTTCTGATATTTCCTTTAGTGATGCTGTAAACTCATTCATGAGGGGAGATTTCTTGTTTTTGTCTATGTCACAATTCGGTATTTTCTCTCTGGTGAAAACAGATTTAAAGTGATTGTTCATGACTTCGGCCATCTCTAAATCTTCTGTGTATTCTATGTTTCCTTGGCATAGTTTCACCAATTCCTGTTTGTTTTTAAGTTTACCATTCACATACCGATAGAATAGTTTGGGTTGCTCTTTGCATTTGTCTATAATATCCTTCTCATGGTTCCTTTTCTCCTCTCTTCTCACATTAACATACTCATTTCTATAGTTAACATAAATTTGCCATTTGCTTTGTTTTTTGTCTTTTCTCCACTTTTTCCAAGCTTTGTCCCTTCTGTCTTTTGCCTCACTGCATCTTTTGTTGAACCAACATTTAATGTACTCTCTCTCTCGCTTTTGTCTTGGTACATGCCTGTTTACCCCTTCATTGTAGTTTTCCATCAATATATTCCATTTCTCTTCCACTGCTGTTTCTTCCCTGTAAAATATTTCCCAGTTTGCATTCCGGAAGAATGTCTTTAGTTTTGTAAAGTCTGTTTTGTTGTACCTCAGTCTTCCTTTCCTATGCTTTTCGTTCCTCTCTATGTCTATTTCTTCCTTTAGTATAGTTTCGATGAGTACATGGTCACTCTTTCCAATTGGTGTCTCATACTGGACTTTATGCACTATTTCAGGCTCTGTTGTAAATATTAGATCTAGTTTCGATGGCTCTTCATTATTTCTGTACCTTGTGTTTTCATGGACCCATTGGGTCATTGTGTACTCCATGGTCATATCTAGCAGTACATTGCCCCACGAGTCATCTCCTCCTTGCACTGTCATGCTGTCCCAACAAATTTCTTTGCAATTGAAGTCCCCCATAACTACCAGATTACCCTTACCCATTAGTATCTCATTGAGTGATTTTCTTGTGTCATCTAGCATTTTTTTATGTTCAATTTCTTTCCAAGCGCTTGTTTTTGGAGGCACATAAGTCACCACAAACTTTCTACTTTTCATATTCTTGCCTTCGACTTTTATCATGATCAATTCAGCATTACCTTTGCCCTCTGCAATTTTTGTCACCTTTAGGTCTTTCTTGGCCAAGAACATGATTCCCCCTCCCTGTTTCTTGTCTCTGTTTTTTATCCAGTAGTTGTGTGTGTGTGTGTGTGTGTGTGTGTGTGTGTGTGTGTGTGTGTGTGTGTGTGTGTGTATGCGTGTATATATATATATAAATATATATATATATATATGTATATATATATATATGTATATATATATATATGTATATATATATATATATATATATATATATATATATATTTATATATATGTGTGTGTGTGTGTGTGTGTGTGTGTGTGTGTGTGTTGCTAGAAGGGAAAGGGTGATTTCAACAAATCCTGCAGCACAAGGTTCTCATTCACTACAACATCGATTCATGGCGTGGCCATTCACCTTTGGCGAAGAATCAGTTCTGTTGTGTGGATATAGATTCTGCAGTGAATTTGTGTGACAGGGTCCATAGCTCGTTCACACTAATATGATCGAAACTCTCTCCATATCTCATCATTAGTATGTTTATACTGTGTTTTACTTCTACGACATTTTTATACTTACTCGTAAGAGTATAAGAACGTAAGAATGAAGGAGACTGCAAGAGACCATACGACCTGCACAAGGCAGTTCCATACCCATTATCATCTATCATCCCCATCCATGAATTTATCTAAGCTTCTCTTAAAATAATAGATAGTTTCAGCGCTCACTACATGGTTACTAAGTCTATTCTATTCGATAACCATTATTATTGAGCCTGTTCTTGCTTATTTCTTTCTTAAATCTCCTATAATCAACGTTACAAATAAATGGTATATTATTGTATAAAATGATAGCGACCGTTCGGGGAAATGTTTGTGGTCAGAGTTATAAAGTGGGCTGAACAAGTGCCAGACCACTGGAAATGGACAATATAGTGCGAAGGATATAATACGAGGCTGGTGGAGCGGTAATTGAAAGTCTGGCCGTGGATGGAGGGTATATTTTCTGTTTTAGAATAATGCTGGTGAAAGGGGAAGTTCGTTAGTAATATGTATATGTATATATATATATATATATATGTACATATATATATATATATATGTATATATATGTATATAACACACACACACACACACACACACACACACACACACACACACACACACACACATATATATATATATATATATATATATATATATATATATAAACGATTTCGTTATAACTGGGTATGAATTTGGTTTTCTAATGTTCTGAGGTTCTTTATGAACTGAATTTAGCTGTGTGCTTTTAGCAAGGACAAGGCCCTGTTCACACAAACGTTTTGAACTGCGGTGGTTCAATTACTGTTTAAATCAATGGAAGCGTTCACACACAACCGACCAGTGTTTCCTTGACTATACGGTACAGCCACAGTTTCTGCGCGGTTTAAACCGCTAGTGTGAACAGGACCTAAGTAATGAATGCTAATAAGAAGGTATTCGGGGCTTACCAGGACTTTTTTCCCTTTATTGTCTACAGATATCTATTGAATTAAGATGAATATATAAATAAATTAGCCAGAATGAAAGGAATACAATTTTTACTGAGACGGTTTTATATCTAGGGCCTAGAGGTCACTCATAATCTGACAAAATATTGCTTGATTTTAGCCAGAGTATTTCTAAGATTATCTATTATTTCGGATACAAAGTCCATCTTTAAAGGTGAATAGAACGATTTGGTGCCTCGATCAAATCATTGAAGGTGTAGGCTACTACCCGATGAAAGACTAGGTGTCGGGGACCCATGAACAGGTGGTCATGAGATCGATTCCCGGGAACCACTTAGGATCATGTCGCGTTTGTTTCCAATAGTTTTAGGCCAGGCGGGGAGGCAATCCAACATCGGCAAAAAAAAAAAAAAAAAAAAAAAAAAAAAAAAAAATAATAATAATGATAATAATAATAATAATAATAAAAAGGGGGCTATCCCGGCCAGGGGTTTCTCACTTCCCACTTCGTGGGAATGGAATGGTGAGTTTATTAGTATTGGAGAAAAAACACGTTTAAACTGTAGCAAAAAAAAAAAGGTTATTTCAACAAAGAATCAGTAAAAGAGTATCGCTATATAACGTGCGAGCAAAGTAAAATAATACTATATCCGTCGAGGTTTTGCTCCCAGTCCCTATGATGTTATGATACTCGTGTTTGATTAAGAGGAAAGAGTTGGCTAGCCTTTCGTGTGTGAGGCTCCTGATGCGGCAACTGAGCGAGGTAAACTGTGGGAACAATAGCAAATAAATTGCTTGTTGTAATGAACGCAGCAGCCTTTGCAGTAGGACTTTCTCGTAAATTCAGTGAATGTGGCTGACGGGAATTGTGTGCGGGAGTGGACGGAAGATAAATTTGAATTAGTATCATCAAAACAATTTTGTTATT
>NC_134813.1:14835809-14838309 GCF_046742065.1 Oratosquilla oratoria
GAAGCTCACTGTGTAATGCTTGCCACAAGGAACACACCGATATGGCTCTCTTTACATAAGCTCTTATGATGCCTTTCTTGTAGTTGCCAGTGCACTCGCTCTTGCCATTCATGCATTTATCTATGTTGGTGGGTTTTTCGATATACACTTGTAATAAAGTTGTCAGATGTAGAACCGACCAGCACATCCAGGAAAGGGGGTAGACCGTAATAATTCATTTCTGTGGTGAAAGTTAGGCCTGAAATTTCCTGAATAATAAAACAGCAGAAGGGGTGCTGACAAAGATGTCATCTACGTATTTACAGTAGATGGATGGTTTTAACTCTCCGTCCTGGAAAACTGATCTTTCTACAGCAGACATGAAGGCTTCAGCGAAGAGAACACCCAATGGTGTATACATGCACACACACACACACACACACACACACACACACACACACACACACACACACACACACACACACACACACACACACACACACACACACACACACAACACACACACACACACACACACACACACACACGCACACACACACACACACACACACACACACACACACATATATATATATATATATATATGTATATATATACATGTATATATATACATATACATGTATACATGTATATATATAAACCTATAAAAATATATATATATATATATATATATATATATATGTATACATGTATACATATATACATATAAACATATATATATACATATATGTATATATATATATGTATATATATATATATATATTTATATGTATATGTATATATATATATTTGCATACATACATATACATATATATATATATACATATGTATATTTATATATACATATACATATGTATATATATATATGTATATATATATATATATATATATATATATATATATATATATATATATTCACTGATATGCGTTTCAGACTGAAGGGTTTTCCCTTCCTTAATTGCACAAATTTCTCGGTCCATTCTCGCAACGCGACCTTTCCTACGTTTTCTACATGATTCAATGGCTTTTATACTTCCGTGCTGAAAAAATCTGGATTTCAATGACCGATTTAAAATCATGCTGTGTACCTATTCATACTAGCCTTCCCTTGAACCTGAAGTTTTCCCAAGGTGAATAAAAAGCTTAGCGGAAGAAAAAGATAGGACCAAAAATACCCCAATGCCCTAAAAACGTTAATACTCGGTGGAACCAACATTAATTACTTACCTCTACCCATGTGTATCCCCACACATTAATTATTTTTTAGGGGTAGTATTTACTTAGAAAATTACAGACCTAATATGATATGCCATTCAATTAATACTTAATTAGCATGAAACAGGCTTGCATTTACCTAACATTATTAAGGAGCTTTCACTACCTTATGTCTTATATGGAGGAATATTGGGGGACAACTGTGGTTCCTAACTGTCCTATGGATGAATAACTGAAGGTATGAAATGCGGTACATATGGCTCGTTTCACACGTATCGACTTTTCGCCGTGCGCCGTCTATGACACGACGTCGTGGTCACAATTAACTATGGGTGTCAATGGACCCTTTCATCCGTGGTCGTGACGTGTGTAAGAGACAATAGACACCCATGGTCATTTGAGAGCACGACGTCGTTTCGCGGACGGCGCACGGCGAAAAGTCGATACGTGTGAAAGGAGCCTATAGTTGAGCCTCATTGCAAGAACTTTCCCCACCTTTATCCACAGAGAAGCAGTCTCCTTGTCCTTGAGAAGTTAGGGGATAAAGTTGGCCAGCAGTGATGAAGTTCGCCTAGTCACTTGCACCATTCCTCAAATACCATTTCCACAATGTTTTGTCGCCATCCCACAATGTTTTGTCATCTGATAATGCTCATTAGGTAATGTTGGTATTATATTGAAGAACCTGTTTACCAATTGAGTGGTTGACGAATAGAGTAGAGGTAGTGAGCGCTGATACAATCGGTTGTTTTAAAAGAAGGGTGGACATGATAGGTGGATATGATAGGTGGTAATGGACATGGAACTGCCTAGTGTAGGCCTCATGGTCCCTTACAGTTTCTTTCATTCTTATGTTTGTATGATGAAAAAAAACATCGACTCCGGGGAAAAGAAATTCCACCGTATGTTTGAAATGACAGCCATTTGACATTTTCTAATTCATAATATTTGAAATGACAGCCATTTGACAATATCTAATTCATAATATTTGAATTGACAGCCACTTGACTATTTTCAATTCATAAGTAGTTTTAACCATATTGATTTTTTTCATTTATGTGGTATTTATCCATTAAGGGATAATGAAGGTGGAATACAAATTACAATTAACACCGGCAATTCAATCTTTGTCTCCACGTGGATTTCTCTAAATCTGCCCGGTACGTGGCGAGATGCGTAAATTACAATTATACATTTTTGTGAAATCTATATTGCAACTGACTGAAATATAATAATTGTAAGGCACAAGCGATTTCATAATTGTGCATTTCTATGAAATCTAAAG
>NC_134813.1:14840809-14845809 GCF_046742065.1 Oratosquilla oratoria
GATTAGTTATAAGAAGTGAAATGCAGAAGATTGTGACGTCATGTCGTCGTTGCTAATTCAGGAGTTGGCTATACTTTTAAATACTGAATATGAAAATTTTATAAGTATATATATATATATATATATATATATATATATATATATATATATATGTATGTATGTTGGGTCAAATTAAATTTTAAATGATACGTTGTTATAAGAAGTGAAATGCAGAAGATTGTGACGTCATGTCGTCGTTGCTTGGAATCATATGATGTCTCTTCTGATTGGACAGACTCCGACTTACTGACAGAAAGAAACAATTTGCAGGAGGTAGAGGTTTTGGCCCATGGGGATTCTTATATTTCAATGAGAGCCATGTTTGCCTTTCCGTCACTCCCTATTCTCAGATGCTTGAAGAACACAAACCTAGGAACCTCCGAATCGAAAGGATCTTCGCAAACTGTGCGGGTAATGAGAAAGAGAGAGAGAGAGAGAGAGAGAGAGAGAGAGAGAGAGAGAGAGAGAGAGAGAGAGAGAGAGAGAGAGAGAGAGAGAGAGAGAGAGAGAGAGAGAGAGAGAGAGAGAGAGAGAGAGAGAGAGAGAGAGAGAGAGAAGGGAGGGAGAGAGAGAGAGAGAGAAGGGAGGGAGAGAGAGAGAGAAGGGAGGGAGAGAGAGAGAGAGAGAGAGAGAGAGAGAGAGAGAGAGAGAGAGAGAGAGAGAGAGAGAGAGAGAGAGAGAGAGAGAGAGAGAGAGAGAGAGAGAGAGAGAGAGAGAGAGAGAGAGAGAGAGAGAGAGAGAGAGAGAGAGAGATTATTTTATTTTATTAATTTATTACGCCAAGGCGTCAGTCAGTACATGGATATACAAGTACAAAATGATAATATAATGCATCAGATGGATACACAATCAATAGTAGTACAATGCATATGAGTCAGAGCCTCAATAATGTCATATCTGTAATAGCAATATAACATTGAATACAATGTGATAGTCTTAGTAATAAATGACAGCAGTGAGGACAATAAGTCCCACAACCAAGCGCAGTACAATCACGAACATTTGACAGACATAGGACATAATGGTAGTGTGCATAGACAGACCTAAATGACATACATAGTGCGCAATATCATTAAGGCAATCGATGTGAGGGGCGCAAAAGGTAAGAGAGAAAAAAAAAATCTCTCCCCCCTCCCCTTTTCCTTCTTTTGGTATAGTCCGAGTACGTAAACATACAATTGGAATACATATAATAATGGTTATGGGAAGCAACAAATCTAGACAGAATGTGTCGAGTAACATCACAAGAGGACGCACTCATCGTGACATGACGCCCCTCTCCCCCAGGTTGAATAACCTGAGGAAGTAGAGGAATGCTGTCGATTCAAGACTTCATTCTCCTGCGGTGCTCCTCGACTCAGTAAATAATACAGTATGCACGAACATTTGATAAACAAAAGTCGTAACGGCAGTGTACATAGTCACACGTAAGGATCATATACAGTAAACAGTATCACTGAAGGTCGCCGATGAGAGGAGCGCAAAGGGGTGGGAGAAAAAAAATACATTAAACAATTTTAAAATTGTGTGAGTGCATAAGCATTCTAATGGAAAACAAATGGTAATGGATATGAGCAGCAATAATATTTGTCAGAATGGGCTGTGTAACATCACAGGAGGACGTAACCAATATCACACAACGACGCCCTCCCCCCCCCCTCCAGGCTGAACAAACTGTGGAAGCAGAAGAAAAGTGTAGTCGACCCAGGACTTCACCCTTCTGCAGTGTTCCTCGACTTGATCAATAATACAGTCAATAACCACCGAAGTGAGGGAAACGGGTAAGTATTATGTCAAGGTTGTCAGCCTCGAGTAAGAACGTGCAGATTTGAATCAAGGTCTGACCTCTTGGTAGAAGATCTCTTACTGTGGGGCACTGAAGACAATAGTGTTCTAGGTTGTTAGCATTAGGGCTGTCGCATAGTTTACAGGTGGTGTACTGTGGCATGTCAAGAGTGTGGGCAACCTGCCACAAGGGCCGATACCCCATCCTGAGTCGAGCACTAATTACATTGTGTTTTCGCACAGTTAACCCGCGTTTGCGATACTTGTAGCGACTGTGGAGAAAGTGATCATGATGTTGTATGGACACACTGTTAGCCTTCTCTGCATTTCTGCGTCGCATCGTCATGTCAAACCCAACTGAGTGGATGATGTTTCGTAGACATCGGAGGGAGGGCTCGGCATCTCGTACATGTCCATCTGCTATACAGGCCGCCTTAGCGATACGATCCACCGTGTCGTTGCCATGGAGTCCAATGTGGGAGGGTATCCATACAAACGGTATGGTAAGAGAAGCATCGTTTGCAGCAGCAAGTCGACATAGGATTTCATTCACAACACGGCTGCAGATAGGTCTTGGCGAGGATAGGGCGTGCAGGGCTGATTGGGAGTCACAAATAATTATCCCGTTCACACGATGTCGAATAAGGAGAGTCACAGCATCCAAGATTGCATTCAGTTCACAGTAGGTGGAGCTCGATGAGGTGGGCAGTCTGCGGCCAATCCATGAGTCATCTGGTACATGAGGCTCCAAGGTTGGGGAGAAGATGGCACACGCTGCTCTTCCATCCGCTTGCACAGAACCATCTACGTAGACGTGGTGTGCCATAGGCACAGACGTAGATATACCAGCAATAGTCTCCAGAGCTAATTGTTTCTGCAGGGGGGGATAGGCAGCTTTCGAGGTTGGTGTAAATGTGACAGCGGGGAGGGGGACACGGCATGGTGGTAAATCAGGGTGTTCCGCCTTCGCAGTCACATCGACGGCCACCGGAGAATATCACTCACTACTCTAATGAGAGAGAGAGACGAGAGTGGGGGTGGGGGTCGGAGAGTGAGAGAGAGAGAGAGAGAGAGAGAGAGAGAGAGAGAGAGAGAGAGAGAGAGAAGGGGTAGAGAGAGAGAGAAAGAGAGAGAAGGGAGAGAGAGAGGAGAGAGAGAAAGAGAGAGAGAAAGAGAGAGAGAGAGAGAGAGAGAGAGAGAGAGAGAGAGAGAGAGAGAGAGAGAGAGAGAGAGAGAGAGAGAGAGAGAGAGAGAGAGAGAGAGAGAGAGAGAGAGAGAGAGAGAGAGAGAGAGAGAGAGAGAGAGAGAGAGAGAGAGAGAGAGAGAGAGAGAGAGAGAGAGAGAGAGAGAGAGAGAGAGAGAGAGAGAGAGAGAGAGAGAGAGAGAGAGAGAGAGAGAGAGAGAGAGAGAGAGAGAGAGAGAGAGAGAGAGAGAGAGAGAGAGAGAGAGAGAGAGAGAGAGAGAGAGAGAGAGAGAGAGAGAGAGAGAGAGAGAGAGAGAGAGAGAGAGAGAGATTAGCACAAAAACAAAACAAAAAACTTTCGCGACTTTGACCATCATCCTCTTGGGATGTGCGCTGGGGGGCGTCATCTAAAGCGGGCTGGTCTCGCATTCACTTAGTTGTAGGTTCGAATCCCGCACTCCTCTCCGGTTCCCAGCAGTGATTGTTACCTGCCCCAAAAGTCCAACATCATAGGGCAAAGTTGACGGCTTCGGCCGCAGCTACGTAACTCCTGGAGTAGGCTCCTTACCTTCCTTTTCCCACTTCTGGAGAAAGTCTAGAGGGTACGGGTCAGAAGCCTCTGAGTATAAAAGATCAGCGTAATCCACTTAAACTCAAACTTACTCTTACTCCGCTGGTCTTCGGGCCACTTGTCCTGTGCCACCTCCCCCTTCCATTCTCTTGGTTCTATTCTGCATATCTGCACATCTTCTTCAACGCATCTCCTCCACTCTTTTCTAGGACAAAGCAGAAAATATGAAGGATATTTTTGGCGTTCGAATAGAAAAGAAAAACGAAAAAAAGCAAAATTAAAACAAAAACAAAAGCAAAACTAAAGTATATCATAACAAGAGTCGTGTATGTTCGTTACACCCAATCACTACATCTTGCTCTCCTCTCTTTTTCTCTCTTCCGCTCTTTCGACTTATCACCCCCGCTCTTTATTTCTCCATAAGGGAACAAGTAAAACCCACCAAAGATGTGCCGATGACTTACGAGCCTGTCGGGGTCTGTCGTACTCTATCGAAGTCCGCCGAAGTCTGTTGGAGTCTATGTAGTGTCTGCTTCTTTCGGAAGGTTGGACGATGTTCTTTCAAAAGACCTTTTATCAGCCTGGTGAAGAGTCTAAACGACTTTAGGGAGAGTTTCAATGGGATATAATAATGGCAGTTGTTATTAACTTCATGAAGACGAGAGCTAGGGCTTCCTTTAGCCGAATAGAACTATCTGTGGTCAAATGAAATGGAAATAATGAAGTAAAACAAATCCATCAATTTTCTGTGTAGGGCAGGGGTGGTTGGGGAACCTTTTTATGTGTGGGTAACAAAATCAGCCAAATCTTTTATGCAATTTTTTTTTCGCGTATCAACGGAGTGAAATTATAGACCTACATGCGGGAAAGGGGACATTACCATCAACTCCCATGAGGGCTCCAATCCGCCCCCAAGCGCATCACGCGGTTACCAATGGCCATACATAAGAAGTTGAAGACTTATTAGTTATTTTTTGTTGAAAGTGAGCTGTGGGTTTCGCCAAACATAAGAAGTTGAAGACTTATTAGTTTTTTTTTTTTTTTTGTGAGCTGTGGGTTTCGCGTGCCGAAAAGTAGTGTGCCACGTTTGGCACGCGTGCCAAGGGTTGCCCTCCCCTGATTTAGGGTTAAAAGTATTATCGGATTTCGTCCTACTACTGAGCTTTCATAGGAATATTTTTTCTCTTGTTATTCTTTCTTTTTCTTTTATTTCTTTTTCACATTTATTCTTTTTTCCGCTCTGTTTTACTTTTATTTTTCTTATTTTTTCTACCATTTTTGGTGCTTATTCTGGCCTGTACTATAAAAAAAAGAAGTAAAAACCTGTAGATAAAACAATTGTTCTTTTGAAAAGTAAAAGGAACCTGGACCTTTTTTGGTGAATACAAGGCACCTTGACATATATATTAGGTAATATGACAG
>NC_134813.1:14853309-14855809 GCF_046742065.1 Oratosquilla oratoria
CAGACAGACAGACAAACAAAAAGACTGGTAGACAGACAGACAGACAGATAGACAGACAGACAGACAGACACAGGCACATACACTCACGCACACACACAAAGCACAAAGACAAACGCACACGCACACAAACAGACAGATACACAGAGACAGAGAGCAGACATACAAACAGATAAACAGAAAACTGTGAAGGAAGGACAGAGGGAGAGTAAAAGAGAGACAGAAAGAGAGAGAGATAGAGAAAGAGATAAAGATAGAGCTAGATGTAGCGTTGGATATAAAGATGGATGGACAGAGAGGGAGAACAAGAAACAGAGAGAGAGAGAGAGGGAGAGAGAGAGAGAGAGAGAGGAGAGAGAGAGAGAGAGAGAGAGAGGGGAGAGAGAGAGAGAGAGAGAGAGAGGGAGAGAGGGAGAGAGAGAGAGAGAGAGAGAGAGAGAGAGAGAGAGAGAGAGAGAGAGAGAGAGAGAGAGAGAGAGAGAGAGAGAGAGAGAGAGAGAGAGAGAGAGAGAGAGAGGAGAGAGAGAGAGAGAGAGAGAGAGAGAGAAGAGAGAGAGAGAGAGAGAGAGAGAGAGAGAGAGAGAGAGAGAGAGAGAGAGAGAGAGAGAGAGGAGAGAGAGAGAGAGAGAGAGAGAGAGAGAGAGAGAGAGAGAGAGAGAGAGAGAGAGAGAGAGAGAGAGGGGGGAGAGAGTGGGGGGGTGAGGGAGATCCTTTCGATATTAAGGATTTGAGGCTCCAAATTTGAAAATGGTGCATGTTGTCAAGTATGATAAAAGACTAAATTTGAGCCCTCAAATTGAGCAGAAATCTATCTTTCGCTAGAAGAATCTTTTTGCTCTTGGACAGCAAGCCTGATGAATCCTTTGCTTGAGTATTTATGTGCTTCGTTGGTCGGAGCGGCTGCAAGAAACTACAAGTTGCTTACGAAGTGTAAGACAGGGACAGGAGAATTATTTCGGGAAAGCGGCTAGATCATTCCCTTCCTAATTGTCGTTCACTGTAAAATCAATCATTCCGCAGGAAGATCACACCAAAGAAAGAGTTCTTTGCGAGGGTCATAGACAAACATGCCAATACAGTCAATCACCAACTGTGAACAAAGGAAGCACACAAGACTACTTAACATAATCAAGAAGCTTTATTTTGAAACAGATGTGTAACGCATATTTCTCTTCCAGGCACTACTGAAGATAATGTAGTACAAGACATATACCTTTCAATCCAACTCGTATGTATACAGTCTACCATAAGAACATAAGGTAGTGCAATGTAGTTCAGTTCGAAGCTTTAAGAATCATTTAGATAAACACCTAAGCAAGATGCTGTAATGATTATAATTTATCTTATATTATTTGTTTTTGTTTTGTTATCATTTGTCTGTCTGATTTTCATTTATTATTAGTTATATGTCAATCTATTATTATTTACTATTTACCTGTTTGTTTATTATTCAACTATACCTATGCATTTATTTATGTATTTTATTTGTTATTTATATTATTGTAGTTTTTATTTATTGTTTTATTATTATTGTGATTTTTTTCGCATCCGACCTAGATATGGACCAAAAGGTCTCCTGTCGGCATGCTCCGCCTTTGTAATCCTTTGTAATAAGAATGGAGGAGGCTATAAGAGACCGTAAGGCCTACACTAGGCAGTTCCATGTCCACTTGCCATCCCTATCCATATAGTTCATATCCATATGCTCTCTAGCAACCAATAGTTTCAGCGTTTACTACATTATTACTAAGCCTATTCCATCATTATCCACTCTATTGGTAAACCAGTTCTTTTCTGTTTCCTTCTTGAACCTAAGTTTATTTTTTATTTTATCTTATTAATTTATTACGCCAAGGTGTCAGTCAGTACATGGATATACAAGCACAAAATATTAATATAATGCATCAGATGGATACACAATCAATAGTAGTACAATGCATATGAGTCAGAGCCTCAATATTGTCATATCGATAATAGCAACATAACATTGAGTACAATGTGATAGTCTTAGTAATAAATGACAGAAGTGAGGACAATAAGTTCCACAACTAAGCGCAGTACAATCACACAAAAAAAAAAAAAAAAAAAAAGTTTACCCAACCTAAATCCATTACTGCGAGTCTTGCCCTACAGTTTTAATATAATCTTGACTGCATCACCTTTGTCAAAACCTTTAACACGGGAATCTATAGAAGAATAAATCATCCCCTTTGATAATAATTCATACACAAACAACTTGTAAGTCGAATCCACAGAATCCCAATATATAGAATCGGCATCACCCTGCTTACCCAGCAACGCAGTAACACAACAAAACACCTAAGGGAAACAAAATAGTGACTAGAATTAACCTCAATAATAAAAAATCACCTCCTACATAGTTGGCGGAATGAATGGATGCCTTCAAACAGAATGTAACGTAGGTAGATAATAGGATTTTCGTGAATTCGATTTAGCATTTACTATATTCCGAATAAATGTGAACAATATATTGTTCATAGAC
>NC_134813.1:14860809-14863309 GCF_046742065.1 Oratosquilla oratoria
AAATGAATAAATAAAATCTATAATAATGCAAATAAGAAATAAAATACATAAATGAATGCATAGGTATAGTTAAATAATAATCAAACAGGTAAATAGAAAATGATATTAAATTGACATATAACTAATCATAAATAATAAATGAGAATCAAAAAGACAAATGATAACAAAACAAAAACAAATAATATAAAGTAAATGATAATGCGGTTTAATTTTCATTTATCTTTTCCACTATACATACCGTTTTGTTCAGCGTAACTTAAGACAACGTGAATCGTTCTCATAACAATGAGTAGACTTTAATGCTATTGCCTCTTATGTATTGCTGTTTCTTCTTACTCTTTCCTAAGTACATCTAATTACCTTCACATCTTGCTAGATTCGTTCAGAACACTTCTAGGCCGCATAAATGTTATTAATGATCTGTAAATTATAAAAAGGAGGCAGCTAATTTGAATTAAATCAACTTGCACACTTGCGGTTGTATCAATTTAACTTCATAACCCTTGGGCAAATGCTTTTCATGTTTCATAATTAGTCGAATGTAGCAGCCAATTTGGCTAGAGTCAAAATGAGACACGACTTCATAGTGAACATTTCGAAACACCAGTTTCAATCTGATTTGTGAAAGGCCTTGTTTACACTAGCGGTTTAAACCGCGCGGATACCGCGGCGGTACCACACAGTTAAGGAAAAACTGTGCGGTTGTTTGTGAATGTCTCCATTGACTTACATTGTATTTGAACCGTGGTGATTCAAACAGCTAATTTGGTCGCAGTCAGAGTAAATGATATAAAAATCGTGAATAGTAGTGAATAGAATAAACCGTGAATAGTAGAAAAATCCGTGAATAGTAGTCAATTTGGGCGTATCACTTTCACTATACATTTGTCATTCGACTGAATGAAATCTTCTACAAACACGCAGAGCAAATATTAGTGAAAAAAAAAATCACCGCTCACTCAGAGTAGTTTGGAATGGTAAATGGTGGACATTAGAGGTGCTATAGGCCAGTATGGTCGAGCTGATTATACTGATTTCAAATTTCATTCACAATCACAGGCAATCCAACCTACCAAAAATTCACATGAAATTCTCACTATGCATGCAACTTTACCCAGCCGGTTTAAGCTACCGTGTTGAGGTAGAGTTTGTATTGTCCCTCAGGGGATAGAACACTCCTGCAGTAGACCATTAAGACCGTAGTGAGGAGGGGTTTCCAGGAAAAAAGATGAGGATTCGGTGTGTCTGGATCAGCGCGCTTTCCAGAGTATACTCCCAACTCATTATGAATTATATCGAAAGAGCACGTCAACAAGAAATCTTTCAAAGTATAATGATTTGCTCATATAGCATATTATATACATAGATAATTACAGAGACAAGTAGATAAATGACAAGCACTAACATACAAATAAACAAGTGAATTAATTGATCATGAAATAAATTACAGGATAAGATTCAGTGTATTGTTTTATTTAGATAAAGTATCTATCAGATAAACAATTGGAAAATTATTCCTATTTACTTCTAGAGCAAAATTATATTCAATTTTTTGTTATCAGTTTCATTGAAAAATCTATTCAAACTTTCCCCCTCCCTGTTCATTAGTTTAAGCAAACATATTCAATTATTATTATGATGGTCTATTTATAGAAATCTGATATTTGCTATTCTTAATAGTTCGCTGTTGTATCTGATCCAATCTGTCACTTCTGTTGAGATCCGGGGCAGCCATTGTTGAAAAGCCTTTAGATTTTCAGGAGCAAATTCAACGAATGTGTCACAGGGAGACTTAACTAAATTTCTAAAAAAAATTGTCTGTAAACTTCAGCGGTGATGTGATACGCGTTTAATATACTTTCTTTTACTAACGGGTATGAGGAATATTCCTCAATAGTATTGAATACTCTAGCGGCTGTACCAATTATTTTTTTGGGGATGAGCCATATCCACTGTTCTTCAGGCTATTTCCGATGTTGGGCTGGTCGTTCAAATTACAAGAAAAGCTATTCTGGACCTGATTCATTGGAAATTTAACCTACGTTGATTTCTGTATATAACTGGAATGAAACTTTAACCTCTTTTCCACGGCTTATTAATTACAAAGGATTACAAAGGCGAAGCATGCCGACAGAAGACCTTTTGATCCATATCTAGGTCGGATGCGAAAAAAAAAATCATACTAATGATAAATAAAAACTATAATAATGTAAATAACAAATGAAATACATAAATAAATGCATAGGTATAGTTAAATAATAAACAAACAAGTAAATGGTAAATAATAATAAATTGACATATAACTAATAATAAATGAAAATCAGACAGACAAATGATAACAAAACAAAAACAAATAATATAAGATAAATTATAATCATTACAGCATCTTGCTTAGGTATTTATCTAAATGATTCTTATATGTATACATATATGGTAAAGCTCTTTCTCATCACTTTCATACCTCCTTTTCTCTCTTTCCAATTTCATTTTCTCCCTAATT
>NC_134813.1:14870809-14883309 GCF_046742065.1 Oratosquilla oratoria
AGATAAAGACGATGAGAGAAAGCAAAATATGATGGCAGTGATGTGAATATGAGAACAGCTGAAAAAACAATAAATATAAAAGTATTACACTAAGGGGAGAGGAAAAATCAGTGAATGAAAGGCAAAGGAAAAGTATATAAAAACCTTTACAGGAATGTATATGAAATGTGAATAAGAAAAAAGTCTAAGAAACACCAGAGAATATTAAAACCAAAGAGATGAAGAGGCACAATATACTCGTATGTATAATGGATAAGATGTCCTTTTGCATGTTGAGGAGTATGAAATAATAAAGTATTCACAGGAATGTATATAAAATGTGAAAAAAGAAGAAAAAAATGAGAGAAGATTAAAAAGCAGCAGAAATAAAATAAAAGAGATGAAGAGGCAAAGAATATGTGTAATGGGCAAGATGTCCTTTTGCATGTCGAGGAATGTGAAATGATAAAATAAAGAAACATAAACTTGGTAGTCGAATTTTGCAGTGAAAAAAAAAAGAGAAACGAAGCACTGGAAGGTAAAGAGAGTGAGGATACATGGTGAAAAAGAGAGGAAACTAAAGAGGAGAAGAATGCAGCGAGGTTAAAAAAAGAGGGGGGAGGAGAATCAACTAAGGAAAAGAGAATAAAGAGAAGAGAAAACATGAAAGGAAAATCCCACAGATAAAGTTTATGTTTAATGACCACGATGGGAAAGGAAGAAGAAGAAGAGGATAAGGAGGGGAAGAGGAGATGAAACAAAAGGAAAAGTAAGGATAATGAGAAAGAAAGAGAGGAAGAAGGAGAGCAATAGGAAAAGAAAGAGTAGGAGGGAGAATAACATAAGGAGAAGAAAAAGGAAGACGAACAGAAGAAGAAAGAGTAGAATGAGGAAAAAGACAAACAGAAGAAGGAAGAGTAGAATGAGGAAGAAGAGGAAAAGGAGGAGGAAGAATGAGGAAGAATGAGGAGGAGGAGGAGGAGAGAGAGGAGAGGGAAGTGGAGTAGGAAGAGGAAGACGAGGAGGACTGAACATTATCAGTTTACATATAAAAACTAATATTAAATACTTCAAACAATTTCATTAATCAAAAAATCGAATAGAGCAAGGTTAAGACAGGGAGGAGCACGCCTACAGGAGACCTTTTGGTCCATAACTAGGTCGAATGCGGAAAAAACAGAATAGAATAATATAAAATAAATGAATAGATTATGATAACTAATAAACATATATATAATACATAATAATAGATAAACAGATAAATTATAATAGATTATATATGATAAAAAGATAGATAACAAAAATAAACAGATAATTCGTGATAGATAATACTAGGCAAACAAATAAAATAAAATAAAATAAAATAAATGGCAGACATTACAGATTTTACTTAGGTGTTTATTTAAATGAATATTAAAACTTCAAACTGTACTACATTGCACCGCCTCTGCAGGAGTATTAGAGTATTCTGCAGTTTCATCACATAACGTCGTGGGCTTTCCCCCCCCCCCCCCTATCAGGGGGCTAGAAGGGTGACCCTCACAGGACTTTGTAACGTGGGATTTAACGGTCCAACTCTCCGGAAGCAGAGTTCGAACGGCCGCCACCTCGACCTTCGACGCAAGTAGCGACGCTCTAACTCAGCCAAAGGTAACTAGGATATTATAATTGTTTACTAGTCTCCTCTATGGATTTTAGTAATTTTCAGATATTACGCTATGCTTTTTTAATAATAAAATGGGATATTACAATTGTATACTAGTCTCCTCTATGCATTTTAGTAATTTTCAGATACTAAGCTATGCCTTTTAAATAATAAAATTGGATATTACAATTGTATACTAGTCTCCTCTATGTATTTTAGTAATTTTCAGATACTAAGGTATGCTTTTTAAATAATAAATTAGGACAATACAATTGTTTACTAGTCTCCTCTATGGATTTTAGCAAATTTTAGATACTAAGCTATGCTTTTTCAATAATGAAATGGAATATTATAATTGTTTACTAGTTTCCTTTATGGATTTTAGTTATTTTCAGATTCTAAGCTATGCTTTTTCAATAATAGAATAGGATATTATAATTGTTTACTAGTCTCCTCTATAGATTTTAGTAATAATCAGATACTAAGCTATGCTTTTTTCAATAATAAAATAGGATAATATTATTGTTTACTAGTCTCCTCTATGAATTTTAGTTATTTTCAGATTCTAAGCTATGCTTTTTCAATAATAAAATAGGATATTATAATTGTTTACTAGTCTCCTCTATGGATTTTAGTAATTTTCAGATACTAAGATATACTTTTTCGATAATAAAATGGGATATTTTAATTGTTTACTAGTCTCCTCTATGGATTTTAGCAACTTTCAAATACTAAGCTATTTTTTTTTTTCAATAATAAAATGGACAAAGATATGGAGGAAGACATATTAATTTATCTGTGATGACGTTTGAGGAATCCAACAAATTGAAAAACGATGAAATATGCCACTTAATGTTTTTAACAGAATTTCCGTGTCGAATGTCATCTCTTAATTTCATTAACCTCTACCAAGGGGAAAAATTTGTGCAGCGTTTTATTTTACTTGTTAATTTCAGTTTATCGAATTTCAATTTTTGAAAATTAACAAATATATTGGAAAATTAACAAATATATTGGAAAATCATAATACAATAATTTATCACTTGTACATACAGATGCATATACCAAAAAGGTTTTTCTCCCTTTTCATTGTCCCTTTCATCTTAGCTCTTTGTGAATGAATGGACATCTGTGTAACCCAGCACACTACTCAGGTTAAAAGCAATGCAGCAAAACACAGCACGTCTACATCAGGACTCGACACCCTAGGGTGGTTGACCCCCACCGCTTCGTTACATGGTGACTCTCACCACTCATCCGCTTAAGAATTTACAAAGCATAGAAGTGTAAATTCTTTTGGGCCACGTCAGTTTATCACCCGTTCGCAGCCACTGTCCACTCACCACCACTACATTGTACTAATGACCCACTTTCAGAGAAGAATAAGCGGAAGTAAAAATATCCGTATATTTTTATCACTATCTGTGATCCTCTTCAGCAGATGATCACAGATAGTGATCAAAATATACGGATCTCTTTACTTTCGCCTATTCTTCTCAGAAAGTAGGTCATTAGTACAGTTTTACCAATGTGCTACACAACACTTTGTTGTCGCAAATACGAATTGCCCTGTCCCTTTCCCGTTCAACAGGCATTCCCTTTGTACCCAAGACCCCTTGTACCCCATCCATCTATTCATTCATCCATCCATCCCATTTTTAGTCTTCCCTTCAAGTTCACTCCGTCCACCTCTGCCTTTCATATTATTTCCGAAAATCTTTCTTTAATCATTCTTTTCACATTTCCAAACCATTCCATTATACTTTTATCGACCCAATGTGTTATCCTTCTGTCCAATCTCGCTCTCCATCTGCCTCAATTCTTACGCTACCCATCCTTGTGACACCCACCATACCTCCCTTTCTCTCTCTCTCTCTCTCCCTCTCTCTCCCTCTCTCTCCCTCTCTCTCCCTCCCTCTCCTTCTCCCTCTCCCTCTCCCTCTCCTTCTCCCTCTCTCTCTCTCTCTCTCTCTCTCTCTCTCTCTCTCTCTTCCCCCTCTCTCTCCCTCTCTCCCTCTCCCTCTCTCTCTCTCCTCTCTCTCTCTCTCTCTCTCTCTCTCTCTCTCTCTCTCTCTCTCTCTCTCTCTCTCTCTCTCTCTCTCTCTCTCTCTCTCTCTCTCTCTCTCTCTCTCTCCCTCTCCCTCTCTCTCCCTCTCTCTCTCTCTCTCTCTCTCTCTCTCTCTCTCTCTCTCTCTCTCTCTCTCTCTCTCTCTCTCCCTCTCTCCCCCCTCTCTCTAAAAAAAAAAAATCCCCTTTCTGTCTCCCTTCATATTCATGTCTCTTTCCCATATAGTGTCCTGGACACAAATACTTCTTTATAAGTATTTTATTTGCGTTCATTCCTAAATATCTATTTCTTATAACGCTTTTTATTGGCCAAAGGGGTTTACCCGTTTTTCTTACTCTGTAACTTACCTTTACTAGGCAAAAACTGGTTTACCAATAGAGTGATTCACAAATGGAATAGCCTTGGTAATCATGTAGCGAGCGCTGAATCTATTGGTTGTTTTAGGAGAACATTAGTTAACTTTATGGGTAGAGTTGATAAGTGATAATGGAAGTGGAACTACCTAGTGTAGGCCAAATGGCCTCTTACAATCTCCTCCATTGTTATGTTCTTATGTTCACTCCAACTCCTCCATTCTCTGCCACATACGACCCAAAATGCATATCAACACTTCTTATATGCTTTCACAAACTCTGCGACTAGCTGCTTCAAATCTTTCTTGAACCAGTCACAAGTGTTATGTCGTCCGCAAACAACAAATTTCTTACTTGCTTTCTTAAAGCAATCTCTTCTTATTTGCTTTCACAAATTCTGTTCTTACTTCTTGCTTTCTTAAAGCATTCTCTTCTTATATGTTTTCACAAATTCTGCGACTAGCTGCCTCAAACCTTTCTTAAACCAGTCACAAATGTAATGTCGTCCGCAAACAACAAATTTCTCAATTTTTGCTTTCTTCTACTTTCATTTACCATCTCCATACCCCCGCCTATCACCCCTACATTTAGCTATCGCGCTACCCACTTCATGTACGCGTTCAGCAACTATGATGATATTCCACAACTGTGGCGCATCCCTACGTTTACCTCATTCCACTCACTTTCTCATTTGCCTACCCTGTAATGGTGGCATAGAATATTTCTTGTGTGTTGTACATACGTATTTGTAATATTGTTTATTTAATATTATTGTGAGATATGACATTATTATATACATTATATATTATACATTATATTATATACATTATTGTGAGAATCAAGTGTTCATTTGAGCGTGTATGTTTTCCCGCCAAGTCTGAGTTTGGTCGCGTCGCTTAGCGTCAGTCTTGATTCTGCTTACTATGCGACCGCACGCTCGTTTTTGTAGTGCTTGTATCTAATACAATATTTTCCATTATTGCTGTCCCCAACCCCTTGTTGCTGTCCTGTACCATTTCCCTGAATTTCATTTCCTTGTTTCGCCTACCCTGTGGTGGGGGGAAAAGAATACTGTCACCAAGTAATTCCACTTGGATCGTAAGAGGCGAGATCAACACACTTCCCCATATCATATATATTTACAGCACATTCTTATTTCCTGTTAACCCTGTCACATGGATTCTCCAGATTCATGAAAGTCCAAATGATATTCTTACATTTGGATAGAAACTTATCGCAGACGCGACTTACTAAATAGGAAAAAACATCCACGCACCCCTCTTCTTATTCTCATAAACCTACACACACAGACACACACACACACACACACACACACACACACACACACACACACACACACACACACACACACACACACACACACACACACACACACACACACACACACACACACACACACACACACACACACACACACACACACACACACACACACACACACACACACACACACACACACACACACACACACACGCAAACAAACAAATACAAACACACGATTACACATACATACACACACACACAAACACAAACACACTCACACACAAAGATGATAATGTATGCATCCTTCCTCTCATATTACTTCACACCTCTTTATCTAAATGTATAATGAAAATGAGTACTGTTGGCATTTTAATCTGGTCACGTTCAAATGTTCGCCTATTATATCAGACTGTTACTTTCTAAAACAATATGCCATGTGTCATGTGTTATGCACCATGTGTCGTGTGCCGTGTCATATATTATATATACATTATATATTACATATTATATATTATCATATACTATATATCATGTTTATTGTGGTAAAAAGTATATATCATATACTGCATCTTATACAGTATATTTGTATCATATATGTCATGTGCCATGTACTGTATGTCATATATTTTGTATATACATTATATATTATATATTGCATGTTATATATTTGTATCTTATATTTCACTGTATACGGCAGTCGTTTTCAAATCAGGATATAAGTTTACATCTGGTTTCTGCTCTTTTAATATGTTCTGCTGGTAGAAGGGTAGAATGTGGAATTCTTCATCTGCGGGACACCGGATCGAAGCTTCGCGCAAGGCCGGATTTGATTATGTTGATTATACATTTACACATTTTTTGTGTTCATCTGAGGTTGCGTACTCATGTAGCCACACAATGATGATTTCAATGGAACTCTTATGCAGTTTTTATCATTTTTCTCCTTTTTCTTTAATGATTAATATATCTACTTTATTCTTGACCAATTTTGTTCACCAAATCTTCGGTCATGTGTATCCACAATTCTTAATTGAATTCGTTTTTGCGTTCTTCCACCTGGTTCTTAAAATGGTCTTTATAATTTCAAAGAGGTCTCATACTTGACATTTGCTGAATCATTTCCTTGTTTGTTGAGATTCTTCACTACCGTTGGCATCCAATTGCTCTGCATTCCTTCACTTGCACCATATTTGAATGGCACAAATCTAATTGATTTAAGCAAACTTCACCCCGTTAGTTCTATTTGCTTACCAAAAAGCCAACATTTGCTCAAAAGTAATCAAAAAGACTGGAATCTGCTAATTAGGCAGGTGAAAAAAAAGAAGAAAAAAATAAAGGGATGAATAGAGGAAAGGAACCGTCAGGTCTTGGCAAAGTGATGCAAGCTTTTAATACTTGCCATTTCTCAGCCTTTTATAGCTAAAGATCGTCTTCTTAATTTACGTTACTTAATGAGAAAGATTTACATTTTTAAGAGAACTAATATAATTAAACCCAAAGAAGAACGTGTGGAACTGAAGGTGAGTTGGTGAGAACAAATATTGGACAAGACAAAAACTGAAGATATGGAGAATAAAAATACGAGAAAACGAAGCAGGAAACACGCGAGGGTAGTGGAAATAAAAGGAAATGGAGTTTAGTTTGTATAAATGAGTGGAAATGTTAAACAAGTCTGGAAATAGAGGTAAGACTAAAGAATAAAGATGTAAAAATAATGTCGAAAGTAGAGGATTGATATATATATATGGATATATATATGTATATATATATATATATATATATATAGATAGATAGATATGTGTGTGTGTGTGTGTGTGTGTGTGTGTGTGTGTGTGTGTGTGTGTGTGTGTGTGTGTGTGTGTGTGTGTGTGTGTGTGTGTGTGTGTGTGTGTGTGTGTGTGTGTGTGTGTGTGTGTGTGTGTGTGTGTGTGTGTGTGTGTGTGTGTGTGTGTGTGTGTGTGTGTGTGTGTGTGTGTGTGTGCACCAATGAAATGAAATTGTAAGAAAGAACATTGAAAATATGTAATACTAAATGGTTAAAGAGAAACCTCATTGTGATCTCTGAGTCTATCCTGTAACCCACTTCCTTATAAAACACCGCTTTACATCGACTCTGTGCTAGTAGAATATACAGTATTCCCCCCACCAATTTAGCATGTCTTGTCTGGTGTGTTCTCGGTTGATACGATATTTCATAGTCCTATCTTTTCAGGTCATTACTCTAGGTCTCTTCTTGTCCCATCAATAAGATTTATTGCATCTTACAAGGTCATAACTTTCTCCATACCTTAGAGCAGTGCCTCTCAACATGTGGGTAATGGGCCAATGTCACAAATATGACCCCAAGCCGAAAAGTAATGATAGTTAGTGGATGCTTAGCGATTGTATTCGGTGTTGAAATTATCTCAAATAGATTTAGAAATTACAACGCATAAGTGTTAGGGGGGGTAAGAATATAGATTGAGAGTCCCTGCTTTAGAGTAATCAATCCTTTCTCGTTCTCTTATCAACTTATATCTATAGGTTTCCTTTATTCAATGTCTCAAGAAAGTGAAAAGTCTTAGTAATGAAGGCCAATGGTTCATAGTTTTGTCCCATATAGAATTATGAAAGAAGGCTTTCTGCACGTTAAAGATGTAATTATGAAAAAAGCTACTGCACGTTAGGTGTTGTTAAATGTATCACATTATATAAGATGTACCCAATTAATGTCGATATGTAGAAATATAATTGAGGATAGTGTAGATGGTTTTGTGCCCAGTAATAAATTCATTATCGTTGTTGTTTTAACGCTGTAGATTTATTTGAAATACATATCATACCTCAATGACGCTGCGATAAGTTACATCACTCGGTATTTGCATTCCTAGACAGTAAACCTTGATCTCGAAATGCAGAATCAAGAAAATGTTTATGAAGTGAAAAGTCGTTACCTAAACTTATGGAAACTTTATCTCCTGCCATTAAATTGAAAACACAAGTTTAGAAAATGCTCATTTATGCTTTTGACTTCCGAAGGATTCATTTCCAAGTATTCTTCATATTATTCAACAGGTTTGCCATCATCTGAATGTATAAAATGAAAATGTTTTAATGATATTTCTAAGCAGGAGCAACATTGAGGTCCTATTTGCAGTATTCCTGTGAGACAGACGTCGGGGAGGATTATCTCCCCAACGGTCGTTTTCAAACCCCTTAAGTGCCCTGACCGATATCTGGAGTTGCAGTTTTTGGCCTCTAGACTAGACCCGAGCTAAATAACAAATGATCACTTGAATGAACTGGATATAGATAAATTAATTAAATGTGTAAATGAATAAATAGATAAATAAATAAATGAATAAACAAATAAATAAACAAATAAATAAATAAATAAATAAATAAATAAATGAATAGATAAATAAATAAATAGATAAATAAATAGATAAATAAATAAATAGATAGATAAATAAATAAATAAGTAAATAAATAGAAATACGAAAAAAATAAATAGATAAATAAATGAATAGATAGATAGATGAATAAACAAATAAATAAATAAATAGATAGATGAATAAATAAATAAATAAATAAATAAATAAATAAATAAATAAATAAATAAATAAATAAATAAATAAATAAATAAATAAATAAATAAATAAATATATAAATAAATAAACAAATGAACAAATAAATAAGTGAATAAATAAAAATCTATCAATAAATCAATAGAGAAATAAATAATTAATCAGATGAATAAATAGATAGATAAATGAATAAATAAATAAATCAAATAAAGCAATACTCTTAAAAGTGGCTGGCTAAATCTAACTTAAGTGTTATGCACACAGGTAAAAATAATACTAAATACACCAACAGGTTATCTAAAAAATGGATTGATAATGAAATGCATTTCAATGTAATCACAAATAGTGACTTTAAATCATCTAAACACTGTATATCTGTATTGGAGAAAACATATCGGATGATGAGATTGATAGTGCAATATTTTAACTAATTACCAAGCTGACATCAATCAATTGTGAAGAACTTTGGTTCAATCAATCTTGGAATATGCTGTTCCCATGTGGTTCCCAAATCTCATTAAGTGTATAGGTATATTGTAAAGGGTATAATGACAATCCACAAAACTTACACTAGATATAAGAAACAAATCATATGAAAACCTACTTTAAAAAGGGGGGGTTTCTTAATACAAGTCTTTTACATTTTAAAGAGAACTTGCGAAAAATAATGAACTCATACTGTCTGCACGTATTTTTGCTCTTGAAATAGATCCATGCAATTTCGCCAACTATACCATCAGTAAATGAAAATAAGCTTCCGGTCAAGATGATTGGATGTTCAAATTTTCAAATCTCATCGGACAAGAACCTCAGCAAAATCGCGTAATTTATTGTAGTTCATTGTACAGAGGCTTGGTTACAACTACCGTACGAAAATGACTTTTGGAAGAATTCCATCTAAAGAGAGATCAATTTCCAGTCGTTGAGCACTGTGTTTATTGCTTTACTCATAAATTCCACCTTGTTTATAAGCAGGAATGCCAAGGGTGGCATATAAAACCCCTTTTGCATTAATAAGTAGATTTCTGGTCAAGACAGATTTACCCATATTTTCTTTTCTTAGTAAATACTATTGAAAAATAGTATACTTTGACGGAAAAGGGTTAAACAAAGTCAATTCCTTTTTGGACTATCATCATTATTATTATTATTATCATCATTGTTCTATTCTACTTATTTACTAATTTTGTATAACTGAAACTCTGTTATAGCTATCTACATGATTTTACTCACCTTAGTTCTTTAACATCCTAGTGTAGATTTTATGGCACTGCCTAGTGTAGGCGTTATGGTCTCTTGGAGTCTCCTTCAATCTTGTGTCCTTATGTTCTTTTTTGCATTTTACATATCAGCTACTTGTGGGTTAATAATGACCATACTCTAGTTTGAAGCTAATCCACGAGAATAAAACCCAACTCAGCTGCTGCCTTCAGCAGGGGACTCGTTCATTCGTGCATAATGTTTGTTTTTCATGTTTGGGATGACTCGCCTCATTCCTGAGCCAGGGAGAATTCAAAACATTCTACCTTACCTTAATCACGAACGTCAACCCCTGTGGTTGCAACAGTGCTCCGTTTTTGTCCCTTTTCTACCACTGTTTTCAACAGTCGTTGAACTTCAATCATCATCATCAACATTGTCAACAATTGGGGACATACGCCAGGGAGCGCTTTGCTTCACTCACACGCCGACGCCAGTTCCCTTCACAGTCTCTCAGAGCAATCTCCCATGCAGACACCATTCATAATCCAAACAACTCTCAACAGGTTCGACCAACTTGGCCCAACCTCAGGACTCAGTAATTGCATGCTGATCACTCTTACTGTGGTATTCTTAGGAAAAATCTTTCCATATATAAATATTTCCCTTTCAATTTTTTTTTTTTTTTTTTTTTTTTTTTTAGAATACCACCGTAAGAATCTTACGGCGGTATCTTTATAAAAAAAAAGTCTTTATATAAATTTTTCCCTTCCAAGAATTTATATAAGATTTATATAAGTAACATTTTTTTTTTTTTCAAGAATACAACCGTTAGTTTCCACTGAGTCATGGTTGTGCTACCTCTAAATCTCCACATTTTTTTCGCATCCGACCTAGATATGGACCAAAAGGTCTCCTGTCGGCATGCTCCGCCTTTGAAATCCTTTGTAATCCTTTGTAGCTACGGTGCGACATTGTCCCCAAGTACAAAAAATGCTGATGATCGCCAACGAATGAAGATAATTGCATCCCTCCCTTCCTTCGGAAACCGTGCAGCACTAAATCTTATCAAACGTCTCACCCCTTTCCTTTTTAATTACTTTTTTGGAAGAGTCAACCAGCACTCTGTGTTCTTTCCTTCCACTGGGAGGCGCGGTGTCCGCGCGGGTCAAACCGCTAGCATGAACACAGCCTTTAAACTCCCCATTAAGAGTTTTTATTCATCGCTGAATAATCTTTTTTAGCGTCAGCCCTTTCCTTTTTTAATTACTTTTTTGCAAGAGTCAACCAGCATTCTGTGTTCTTTCCTTCCACTGGGAGGCGCGGTGTCCGCGCGGGTCAAACCGCTAGCATGAACACAGCCTTTAAACTCCCCATTAAGAGTTTTTATTCATCGCTGAATAAAATTGTTTAGCGTCAGCCCTTTCCTTTTTGATTACTTTTTTGGAAGAGTCAACCAGCATTCTGTGTTCTTTCCTTCCACTGGGAGGCGCGGTGTCCGCGCGGGTCAAACCGCTAGCATGAACACAGCCTTTAAACTCCCCATTAAGAGTTTTTATTCATCGCTGAATAAAATTGTTTAGCGTCAGCCCTTTCCTTTTTAATTACTTTTTTGCAAGAGTCAACCAGCATTCTGTGTTCTTTCCTTCCACTGGGAGGCGCGGTGTCCGCGCGGGTCAAACCGCTAGCATGAACACAGCCTTTAAACTCCCCATTGAGAGTTTTTATTCATCGCTGAATAAAATTGTTTAGCGTCAGCTAGAACAACATCCGAGAGGTGAGTGATTGTAGGGAAAGAGTTGCCTGAAAAAGGAATGAATTATATGAAAACTATTATGTCATAGAAAATGGTATATGAGCTATACCTAACATTCGTAATTCTATAACTACATGGAAGTGCATTTTAATTTTTTGTAAACTACTTTCGAGAATACCCGATATTGCCTGAAAAAAAAAAGCAATTAAACTTCTGTTTATGACAGAAAACTTTGGATATTTAGTTCACTGATCAATTCTGATATAAATGGTATTGTATTTACCCATTGTTCGTTACCTCCATTCACGTCCAACTGAGCAAACAACATATTGGTGTTTGTAAACATCTTTTGAATTGAGGTTCAAGTTTACTGCCTTAGATGACTCTTGCTGAACTTTGCTAGAAATACCAAAGGTTAGCTGAAATGAAAACTGATATTCTTTATATCATAATGGTGAATTCAAGGGATGTGAAGGAATGGAAGGTGGAAGGACTTGGTAACAATGTAGTGAACGCTGAAAAAATGAGTTGCTTTAAGAAAAAATTACATAATTCTATGATAGAGATGACAGGTGGTGAGGGACATGGAAGTACCTAGTGTAGGCCTTATGGTCTCCTCCATTCTTATGTTCTTTTGTTCTCTATACGC
>NC_134813.1:14890809-14895809 GCF_046742065.1 Oratosquilla oratoria
CTCTCTCTCTCTCTCCGTCTCTGTCTCTCCGTCTCTCCCTCTCTCTCTTCGTCTCTCTCTTTCTCCGTTTCTCTCTCTCTCTCTCTCTCTCTCTCTCTCTCTCTCTCTCTCTCTCTCTCTCTCTCTCTCTCTCTCTCTCTCTCTCTCTCTCTCCTCTCTCTCTCTTTGTTTGTGTCTCTCTGTATTGGGTAATGACTGCTTAAGTTAATTTTTTTTACTAGCTCTTTGATTTCACGGTGAGAGACTTCCCTCTCCCCACTCGTGTCTACCACTGAAATTCAGTATTAGTCCGCGCATGTGCCGAAAAAAAAATCAATTTGATCCTTCTGTGATAGCTTGTTTTACTTGGTAATTACTGGGCGAAAACCGTCTCCCTTTGGGTTAACATTACGTATCTGATTGGTGTCGAAAAAAGAAAAGAAAAAGAAAATCCAGATATTTTTCCTCCCATCGCTGAATACCAGTTGCCAAGTGAACTTCAACCGTTTCTGTCACTCACTCGAATGAATTTGATTTTAGCACAGGCGGTCCCCTGCAAGCATTTGCATTTAGATCTTTCCACCTCTAACGAATAAACAACCACTGCTGCACGTGAAGTCGGCTAAAAATGATTCTCAAAGTCCAATAGCAGGTAGTTCTTGTTTGTTGTTACCAGTGATTACTTAATGCAAACAAAAGACCCAAACCCAATTGCTGATCACAATAAAATGGACCTGTGCTGACGTTACCATCGCTCGCTCAGTTTGTATCACAAACATTTACGCCCTCCCACAGCGGCTGTAGAGAAAAGTCTGGGTGGGTACAGTTGTGACATCTCGGTTTTTGCGGCGCTGTATTTTTTTTTTTTTTTTTTTTAAAGAGCGAGGTGGCTTTGATAACTCCTTAGGGCCATGAGCAGTCCATTAAAGTGATTTTTTTTTTTTTTTTTTTTTTAAGGAGTCCTTGTACCTCTTTTGTAGTCCTACAATCTTGCAGTGCCCAACTGATAATTACACCAAACAGCACCATCTTGGGGAGACGGTGATCGTCTATTGTAATTACATGACGAGTCCAGCACAGCTGTATCTTGATCAACAAAGCCTCAAGGCTAGTTGCTTAGGCAGATTCAAGGACTTGAATGTTCGTGATGAAGTCGCTTCAGTGAATATCAAGACATCCGTAATGAACTGAAAACCAGTAAAAGTGGCGGGGATGCCCCTCTGTTTCTGGACGCCTCAAATACGATGCGCAGGCAGCGTTGGCGGAAGCGCTGAAGAAGACGTAGGTGGTGGCGGTTGGTCAACCGGGACTCTGCGTCACACAGGAGGGTTGTTAGGATTACTGCTTTATAGACATGGATTTCATTATCTTTCTCTGGATTGTTGTTGTTCCAGACACGTTTATAGAGTCTGCCAAATAAACTGTTTGCCTTAGCGAGTTGATTGTCCACCTCTTTGTCTATCCTAGCATCAGAGGATACAACACAGCCCAGATAGGTTAACTGTTGGAAAGATTTAAGTTCCATCAGACCAATGGTGTTTATCTGAGTGTAATACCTGTCATGAGTTGTTGGTTGGTGTAGAACCTTAGTCTTAAGGCTGACTAGAAGACCAAAGAGTTCAGCGGCTTCAGCAAAACAGGAAGTTCTGCAATGCAGTGTAGATTCATAAGAACATAAGAATAAAGGAGACTGCAAAAGACCATAAGGCCTACACTAGGCAGCTCCGTATCCATCATCACCTGTCATCCCCATCCATAAAGTTGTCTAATCGTTTTTTAAAACAACTGATAGTGTCAGCGCTTACTACATGGTTACTAAATTTATTCCATTCATCGACCACCCTATTAGTAAACCAATTCTTGCCTATTTCTTTCTTAAATCTAAATTTGTTCAGTTTATACCCATTACTGCGAGTCCTGCCCTGTTGTTTTATTATGATGACCTTGTTTGCATCACCTTGTTATAGCCTTTGATCCACTTGAACATTTCTATTAGATCACCCCGCACTCTGCGTCTTTCTGTGGACAAGGGTAGTATCGCCTGCGAATAACAGCTCTCTCACGAGTTGTTTAGATGTCTTTAAGAGAGCCTTCAGTCGTCTAAGGTTGAATAAAAGGGTTATGATACTAAGCTATTCTTCCTCCTATATCCTACCTGCAACTTTCATTTGAACAACTAGAATAAGACTTCGCTAATATTCGTATAATTTTACAATCTATTAGTTCATTCAGCTTTGCTATATATGACGGAGAGATCATTTGATATATGGAAATTTGAAAAATAAGATGTTGTGACCGAAGTCATTTTCATTCACTCTCAACTGTCGGCGTTGGTGAAACCCATGGAAGCCCAGTGTGATAACCCTTTAAGCTACCATCTGTGCGGAATTGGATATATACACTGTTCCCATGTTCTATGTCCTCGGTAGCCTGTTTCAACATCCTACTGAAGAATATAGAAAACGGGGTGAGGGTAAGGACACATCCCTGTTTTGCACCATTTGAAATTAGGAAAAACTGTGGGAGGTTAGAGTGTCTGGCTTGACCGAGCTGAGCCTCATGGAGCTGGATGATCTTTGCAAGGAATTTTGGAGAACAAACTAACTTCTCCAGGATCTTCCATGACCCTTCTCTACTCACAGTGTCAAATGCTTTGGTCAGATCAATGTATGTGTCATGTAAACCTTTCTTCTATCCACGCCATTTCTCCTGGACATGACGCATGAAAAAGATCATTTCGGCTATGCCTCAACATCGGAAACCACACTAGCGGTTCCAACCGTTGCGGTCCAATTACAATGCAAGTCACTGGAGGCGTCCACACACAACCGTACAGCTTTTCTTTGACTATGTGGTACCGCTGAGGTTTTCGTGCGGTTCAAACCGTTAGTGTAAGCCCTAACAAGGAGAGTAATGATATTCCGTGGATTGTATACACAATTTATCCCCAAATAAGAAAAGAAAGACAAAAAGAGAGAGATAGAGAGAAAGAACAAAAGAATGAATGAAAAATATATGAAGCAGCATAAAGAGAAAAGAAGAGCACAAAAAAAAAACAAAGGAGAGGAGAGAGTAGATAAAGGAATAAGGAAAAATAGAAAGAAAGTAAAGAATGAATGAGTGGGTGAATGACTGCATGATTGAAGGAATGGATGGGTAGATGAATGAATAAATAGAAGAGTAAATTATAGAATTAATTAAATGAACATTTTTAGAAACTCTGCCATGGGATTCGAACCCTGGTCCGTGCGTCTTAGCTTCGTAATCAATGAAATAGTAAATGAAAGAAGGAAAGAAAGATAGATTGATAGAAAAACTGAGAAAGAAAGAAAAAGAAGTACAAGAATGGACACATTAAACAGGAGAAAATGTAGAAATAAAGAAGGAGACATGGAAATAAATGAATAAATAAATAACGCAAGAAGAAAAGAGAAAGTGAAATTATTTTTGTCTTAATTTTACTGAAGCTCATCAAGTTGAGAAGAGTATGGTTAAATTGTAAACGGAAATTAAGTGCTGCAAAAAATTGCCGTTTGAAACATAGAAAAAATATACAATAGATTATTGCCATTGACTATAAGTTAATTGAGAATCGTTAAATCTGTATGAGGAGGTACTACCCTTATGTAAATTGAATAACATGGTGGTATTTAAGGAAAAATGATACGTAATATTTAGTGTCAACAAACCGGAAAAGGTAAGGAAATGTAGAGGCTAGCGCCGATTAAGTTCAAGTCATATACTTAATTTTAATTGCTTTTCATTATATAAACCTCGTGCCTATCTCAGAACATTCAGTGCTTCAGAAATAAGGCGAAGTCTGTGAGAACACAGGCGTATTTGATGAAAGGGGACGCGTCCATGTCAAAGAAGGAGTCTTTCATCGGGGGCATCCGTTTACTGCAAGTTAAGATGCTATCGCTGTAAAGGCCATTCACGGCACCAAAAAAAAAAAAAAAAAAAAAAGTCTTCATAGACCTCAATTACGTACCTCTTTTGACACGATCTTTCTTGAAAAGCAGGTTGCGGGGGGGAAAATACTTTTACACCGAAAGAATTCTACTCTTTGCTGGAGAGCAGTCAGTCATTTAAGATTAAAATGAAAAGTATTTGTACATTAAGCAATAACCAAAAAATTGTGTAGTTCAAACACTTTTAGTTTGTATGTCTATTTTCTCTTAACTCTTTCCGTCAAAAAAATAAAATAAAACAAAGTAAAATTAAATAAATGAAAATAAAGGAAAGTAAAGTAAGACAAATTAAGATCAAATTAAATCAAAGCAAATAAAACAAAACAGAATAAAATAAAGTAAAAAAAAACAAAAAAACAAGAGTAATACGTATTAAGAAATTCCATGCACCACCATACACTATCTGATCACGATAAACATAGTGAATTTTTTTTCACAATTTTCTACCAATTTACCAAAATAAAGATTTCTCTAACTTTCTCTAGTGTGATTTTTTTAGTTATTGAAATCGCGTAATTCTAACTAAATTACTATGATTAAAGGGCGAAGGATCTAACAAAAGAAATGATAATACCGGAAGACATATTTCGCGGGCACTGCATGCACAATATTCCGTATTGACGGTGTACGGATAGTACTGAAGAATGACAGTATACTGAGGACATCAAGCGTACAGGCTAAACACATGTGCCTCTTTAATACCATATCTACACTGTCAATAAGACTGTACAACACGGAGTATTGCGCAATAATATTGATCATATACAGTAGGGCCCATTTTACGTCTGGTAATAACCCGAACAAATTGATCTAACAAAAAAAAAAAAAAATAATAATAATAATTCCGGGAGACATATTTCGTGGGCACTACATGCACAATATTCCGGAATAGTACTGAAGAATGATACAGTATACTGAGGACATCAAGCGTACAGGATAAAGACGTGCGCCTCTTTAATACCATATCTACACTGTCAATAAGACTGTACAACACGGAGTATTGCGCAATAATATTGATCACATACAGTAGGGCCCATTTTACGTCTGGTA
>NC_134813.1:14900809-14903309 GCF_046742065.1 Oratosquilla oratoria
ACACACACACACACACACACACACACACACACACACACACACACACACACACACACACACACACACACACACACACACACACACACACACACACACACACACACACACACACACACACACACACACACACACACACACACACACACACACACAATGTTGAAGACAATCCGTTTACTCTTCCGTATATCGAAGCAATTCCTGCTTCACTTTTGTTAACTCCAGGGGAATTTTAATCATCTGCGTTGTATCCCTTGGCAGCCACAATGACGTATTCTCTTTCCACGGAATTGAAAACGGCTCATACCTATGGAACGTGACTCTGTAGTTACAACAAAACGATGACTACGCATTTTGAATACATGGCTAAGTGAACTTATAGATTTCACTTGGATTTTCATACGAATGTTATCTAATTGGTAGAATTGTCTAGAAATAGTAGGTCACCCAAGTACCCAAGTTACTGGGAAATTGTGCGTTTGAAGTGGGCAGAACCGGGATAAATCGATCTGAATGACAGCAAAGCATAAACTACAACTCTGTGTTCATCAGGAGGCAAAACAGATCCGATATAGCTATGTCTCCAAATCCTTAGTAGAACGTAACAACAAAGGTACAATTCCCTGTGAGTCCATTTGGAGCAAATTCCTGACATTACAATCCTCTGTTTCATACGTAATTGATTACGTTGCTGATATAGGATTAACGTGGCGGCACACTAGGCTAACATGCTACTTACTTTTACTACTTGGTTCGAGTAGAAACGGCTTCGGTTACAATATTCTAGACTTCTGTGAGAACATTTCAACAATGTGTTTAACAGTCGTATAGGTTTAACTTCTATTAGTTTGTCATTCAGGTTATATGATGCAAGATCAATTTGACATTTAGAAATTAGAAAAACAAAAGATCATAACCGAAGTCATTTCTACCCAAACAATGTAGAAAAAGCAAGTAGCATGTTAGCGAGAAATGCCTAGCGTGGTGCCACCTAGACTACTTTAGGTATCATCATCGGCATGTAACGATCTTGATAGGTATTGTTCTGAATAACACAACAATATTCTAACCCTTGTCGGGGAAATGTTGCAATAACGAAAGGGTCTAGTGAAGTCTCGAGGAGAAACACTTTATATTCTAGCCATTCTCGGGGGAATGTCGCAATAACGAATTGGTCTAGTAAAGTCTGCAAGAGAAACACTTTATTTGACAACGTCCACACCGAATAAATTAGAAGTCCTGGTTCGAGTCGCTTGTCGAACTCATGAGTTTTTTTTTTTTTTTACGCCATAGCGTCATACAGTGGGAGGAGGTTTTCATAATGAATGTAGGAAGGCAACTGGGATGCACATGCTTACACACGTACACATACACTTATATACACATACAATACATGAGTTGCAGGTAACATATACGACACTGGGTATTGTACATTCATTCAAAAGGGAATAAGACTGAAATGTCACGCAGGGCATCAGGTATTATGAGAACCCACCAAAGTGGGGGTAACGGACAAGTATTTCATCTAATCTATTTTGTGATAGGAGATGACGACAGATTGCATCTAATGGTAGTCCCTGGGGGGTCGTGAGTTCGATTTCCGAGACCCGCTTCGTGCTTTTTGTGTTGATTCCCGACAGCCATGCAGGGAGGCGACCCAAACATCGGCCTGAAAAAACCAGCGGCTTGCCGGAACTGACAGGGCTTGCCCTAACAGAGGTTTCTCACTTCCCACTCCGTGGATATTGGATGGTGAGTACTCATTACAAAACAGATTTCCACACAGAGTGATAGATACCTGGAACAAACTGAATGAGGAAACAGTGAATGCTAAAACTATACATGACTTTAAGAAAAACTTGATGAGGAAAGATACAATAGCGGGTCACTACGAGCATAGTTTTTTCCGCAAAATACAACTAGGTAAACACACACACACACACACACACACACACACACACACACACACACACACACACACACACACACACACACACACACACACACACACACACACACTTTTGAGGCGTTATCACACTGGGCTAATTTTCCTCCGACAATTGGAGTAAATTTGCAGCCAGCAGCTTTAGGGAACGGATCTGATATGCTGGAGGAAGATGATTTTCCTTCAGCATATCAAATGACATTCTATGTATTTTTGTTGAGAAAACAAAATAGTTTGTCGTAGTGATTTGACGGCGGAAAATTTCTGGAGGTAAGCAGTACCGCCGATTAATCGGAGATCGGAGGAAAAATAGCCCAGAGTGATAACCCCTTTCTTACTGAACTGCAAACTTGGATAAAAAGTAAAATAGTCTGTTAGAAGACGGAAATAATTAGTTTCCCCACTTCATCGATGTTTTATCATTCTTTAAATATCTCTTGTGTTAACAATACTTTACTGAACTCTACGCCATATTCTTACAAATAGTGATATGGGATTCATGAAGAATGTTTTGTGATTATAGTCCTATTTCGTTTCTTATGGCTTCTGGGAAATGCT
>NC_134813.1:14908309-14910809 GCF_046742065.1 Oratosquilla oratoria
GCGACGCTGCAAAGAGCAAAGGCAGACTTCCCGTTGCTGAATCGAAGCACAGTATGAACTTCTTGAAATGCTAAGGTAGTATATCTAGAAACGTTTCAAGTGAGAGAGCTCAAACTATACTTCAGTTCAGCAACAGGATGTCTGCCTTTACTCTGCTGCGCCCCACGTGTCGCCTGTGTCACCTGTGTCGCCTGTGTCACCTGTGTCGCCTGTGTCGCCTGTGTCGCCTGTGTCGCCTGTGTCGCCTGTGTCGCCTGTGTCACCTGTGTCGCCTGTGTCGCCTGTGTCGCCTGTGTCACCTGTGTCACCTGTGTCACCTGTGTCGCCTGTGTCGCCTGTGTCGCCTGTGTCGCCTGTGTCGCCTGTGTCACCTGTGTCGCCTGTGTCACCTGTGTCACCTGTGTCGCCTGTGTCGCCTGTGTCGCCTGTGTCGCCTGTGTCACCTGTGTCGCCTGTGTCGCCTGTGTCGCCTGTGTCGCCTGTGTCGCCTGTGTCGCCTGTGTCGCCTGTGTCGCTTGCGTTTATGGTTAAAACCACTTATTTCTTTCTGCCTCTTACTGATCCCTCACGACTAATATTTTACGCAGATCGTACTTCATTTGAATCAAATACCATGGCATTAAGTAGAATTAGAACAATATCAAATGTAACACGGATAGAAATGGCTTAATCGAGGTAGCCTGAGCTTATTCGTACTTGCAGTTCCTCACCACAAGTAAAATCTCTTTGTGTCAGATGGAATAGATTGCACTGCGGGCACAAATTACATACAAAAGTCTTCCTACTTTTAACTTATTCTCCCTCTCCTTTTCCCTCTCCTTCTCCCTCTCCCTCTCCCTCTCCCTCTCCCTCTCCCTCTCCCTCTCCCTCTCCCTCTCCCTCTCCCTCTCCCTCTCCCTCTCCCTCTCCCTCTCCCTCTCCCTCTCCCTCTCCCTCTCCCTATCCCTATCCCTCTCCCTATCCCTATCCCTCTCCCTATCCCTCTCCCTATCCCTCTCCCTCTCCCTCTCCCTCTCCCTCTCCCTCTCCCTCTCCCTCTCCCTCTCCCTCTCCCTCTCCCTCTCCTTCTCTGTCTCTTTCCCCCCTCTCCCCTCCCTCTCTCTCTCCTCCTCTCCCTCTCTGTCTTTCCCCTCTCTCTCTCTCTCTCTCTCTCTCTCTCTCTCTCTCTCTCTCTCTCTCTCTCTCTCTCTCTCTCTCTCTCTCTCTCTCTCTCTCTCTCTCTCTCTCTCTCTCTCTCTCTCTCTCTCTCTCTCTCTCTCTCTCTCTCTCTCTCTCGTTCTCTCTCTCTCTCTCTCTCTCTCTCTCTCTCTCTCTCTCTCTCTCTCTCTCTCTCTCTCTCTCTCTCTCTCTCTCTCTCTCTCTCTCCATCTCTATCTCTATCTGCCTCTCTGTCTCTCTCTCCCTCTCTGTCTATCTCTGCCTGTCTCTCTCTGCCTCCCTGTCTCCCTCTGGCTCTCTCTCTCTCTCTTTCTTTCTGTCTCTCTCTCTCTCCCTCTCTATCTCTGTCTCCCTCTAAGTCCCTCTCCCCCTTTCTGTTTTTCTCCCCCTCTTTGTCTCTCTCTCTCCCTCTCTGTCTCCCCCCCTCTCTCTCCCTTTCTCTCTTTTTCTCCCTCTCTGTCTCTCTCTTCCTCTCTGTCTATATGTCTCCCTCTCTCTCTCCCTCTGTGTCTCTATCTCCCCCCCTCTCTGTGTAATGTGTTTGGCATGGAATGCTATTATCTCTGCTATAATTGATTCTTATTTCAAAGCAAATCACACAGGGTAATTAAATCAAAAGAAACCATCCTGAAAATTATTATGATTCGAGGATTATATTGGATGAAGTGTTTGTATCTTGCATCTATTCAATATTATCTGGGTGACTATTAGTTATTAAATTCATCTAGTAAAAACAATCATCATTATCAAGCTAATTACAATGGAATGAAGAAAGCATATCAATACAACTTCTTACAATTATTTATTGGAGAGGAACGGCTTGAAGCAATATAAAGCTATCTATCGTCATTAAGATTCAATTATAGGAAACCTAATTTAGATCGTGTAAAGGAAGCTTAGTAAGTCTAATGTCTTTAAACATCGCCATAGTAGTATTACATTATCATTCACCGAAGTTTAGAAATGTAATTAGAACTGATGGAACAAGAATTCCGTATCTTCAGTCAGTTGCCAGTTAACAGTGGAAGCCAATTTCCGCAAACATTTTGTATTCAATTACTCTATTTTTGTATGTGTTAATATTATGTATACTCTTTGTAGAGCTCGGCTATTCAAGATATTTGATCTATTCATCTTTAGCATTAATATGCTTTTTCCTGAACATATGAATGGAGGAGAATGTAAGTGACCATATGGCCTATATCAGACAGTTTTTATGTCCCTTACCACCTTTAATTTCTCATAGTTATGTTATCTTCTCTTAAAATAATCAATTCTTTCAGCGCTCACTTTAAAGTAACTAAATCTATTCCACTCGTAAATCACTCGGTTGGTAACCCTG
>NC_134813.1:14915809-14918309 GCF_046742065.1 Oratosquilla oratoria
ACACACACACACACACACACACACACACACACACACACACACACACACACACGCACACACACACACACACATATAAATATATATATATATATATATATATATATATTTATACATAGATATATATATATATATATATATATATATATATATATATATATATATATATATATAGATATATACGCATTTACCATCGGACTGCAAGTCTAGATATATTCCGTACAATCCTAAAATGATACTAGGAACGTTGCATCACGTAGTCGGGGTGAAAATCAAATAACATTGGAGCCTGACGTTGAAATTGTTTATTAATGCAGTCACGTTCAGCTGGGTTCAGTATAGCAGAAGAAACACCACCTATGATAACTATAACAACGGTCAAAGAGATACTATAGAAATACGCTTTATATATATGATGCATGAAAAATATCACTATTTGAAAATTAAATGGAAAGTATGAAGACGGCAAAATAAAGTACTGTAGTTGTCATAATACCCTATTGGAATTGTTAAAATGTAGATTAATTCTAGCACTCAGAATTAGCTATTTGTGTAGTTCCATAGACGTCTCTTTATTCTCTCATTTTCTGCATTTTAAAATTCTGTTTTTGTTATTGTGAATTGTATTATTATATTACATATTATTCAAAGATGAAAACTTTCTTTTCATGGAGTACTTGTTACACAGCTTGCATAGTTTAACTCACATGGAAAATTAAAAAAAAAAATACAAAGAAGGTAGTAGATTGAATATCTTGGAAAACAAGGTCATTTGGTGGGTTTAAGAACAAGAACACCTAGGAAATCTTCAAAGTAATCTAAGATCTTCTCTGAGTCTAAGGCAAGTTAAACTGACACTCTAGAAACTAAGCCAAGAAAAGTAAGATAGCTTGTAGAAATTAACTTTCACATTCAAACACTTTTATTGGTTTGTTTTTTCATTCTTCTTATTCTTTCAATTTTCTTCAGTCTACCATTTTCACTTTGACGTACACCGGAAAATATTTACAATTTAATTGATTTGGGTTTTTGTCGCAAATTTCCCCATGTTAGGAGGCTAGGATGGTGCCCCATACAGAGGACTTTGTAGCGTGGAATCTAATAAACCATGCCTTTGGCTCTCCTTGCTGGTGGGAAGGTTCGAACTGCCACCATGTCGACCTCCGCTGCACGTGATGACGGTTTAACCCGCTTGTCCAGTGAACATCCACTTGTAATTTGCTTTTTGTTGAATAATAAATGTGCCCGGTATGTGATCGTTGACATCTGATAAAGTTTTAAAGACCTTTGTAATATGAGTTTACTCCCGAAAAAGGTGGCGGCACATTAGGCATTTCTCGCTAACATGCTACTTGCTTTTGCTTCTTTGAGTAGATACGATTTCGGTTACGATTTTTTTTTTCCAAATTTCAAATTATCCCTGCGTCATATAAGCTGAATGACGAACTAAGAGAAGGTAAGCCTATACGAATGATATACACATTGTTGAGATATTCTTTCGGAAGTCTAGAATATTGTAACCGAAGTCGTTTCTGCTCAAACCAAGTAGCATCTGATCGGAACCAAGCGCTTTGTGTTTGTGTAGAACGCTTATGTTGACTTCAAAAAGGCGTTCGATTCAGTGCATCATAAGGTGTCCTGGGATCTTGCGAAGATAATTGACTCAATACTTGCATGATACTATTTGACAGAGTGTAAAGATTGACAAAGGCATGTCTGGGTTCCTTCTTGTTAATTCAGAACAGAACTGTTGGAAAACTTCATATACCTTGCTTATGTAGTGCATAAAAACGATGGGTCATGTCAATGGAAACCCTTTGAAGGAAGATGTTCCGAATCTTAATCTCTTACGCTCTCTGTCTTGTTACGTGGCTGTAAGACATGGACTGTGAATATAAAAAAGGCGTCTTGATGATTTTGGTTTTAATTAACTGCCTTCAGGGAGTTATGAAGTATCCTTGGTAAGATTTTGTATATGTCGTGAGGCTCAGTCAGGGTCAATGATTCCTGAACGTCCACTTCGGCTATATGAACCTGTGTCATGCCTCCATTACATTGACCTAATTTAAAGTGTTAGCTCTAAAAAAAAAAAAAAAAAAAAAAAAAAAAAAAAAAAAAAAAAAAAAATGGACACTCACAGGACTCAGGGCTCCAGGAAACCCAGTGATCCTGCCGAGAAATGCTCGGGACGGAAAGGATGTCGCATAAGGTGTCGATGTGTGAGTGAAGCGACGTGCTCTTCGGTATCAGGGGTTATCACAATGAGATATTTTTCCTCCCACATCCTACCTCCAACCTCCACTTGAATAACTAGAACATGACTTTTATTACATACATCTAGACTTGTCTAAGAACAATTTAACAGTATGTCTAACATTCGTATAGGTTTACATTCTCTTAGTTCATCATTCAGCTTTGCTATGTATGACGGAAAGATAATTTTCTATTTGGATTTTTGAATCATATATATATGTATATATATATATATATATATATATATATA
>NC_134813.1:14923309-14925809 GCF_046742065.1 Oratosquilla oratoria
TCTGGTGTACCTAAGACATTAACGTTGTAGAGAATTAGTGAAGAAAATAAGAAAAACTATACCTCCGTTTTAAATCACCCCAACAGTACACAGAATTAAACCAGTAATTGTATCACGTGAAAGCCACTGTTGGAGTAAAAGGGCTGGATACGGGGAATCTATATATTTCGATTTCAAACTGCAATCCTCTTCAGTAGATACGGTATCTACTGAAGAAGATTGCAGTTTGCAATCGAAATATACAGATTCCCCGTCTCTAGTCTTTTTTACTCCAGCATTGGTTTTCCCGTGATTGAAAAATGTGAGATTACATTTTTCACCTGTAATATATATATATATATATATATATATATATATATATGTATATATATATATACATATATATATGTATATATATATATATACATATGTATATATATATATATATATATATATATAGTTTATTGCCCTACAATAAACTCTATTCCCAACACATCTTCGTTTGCCCTTCCCCACCCATTTCTTTCTCATTTGCCTGAAATTATTTATATATATATATATATATATATATATGTATATATTTATATGTATATACATATATGTATATATATATATATATATATATATATATATATATATATATATATATATATATTACGAAGGAGGAACATGCCGACAGAAAACCTTTTGGTCCATAACTAGGTCGAATGCGAATATATATATATATATACATATATATATATATATATATATATATAATAGTGACACATAGATAAATGAATAAATATAAATTATAATGATATTAATAATGATAAATAAAACAAACAAATAAATGCATATGTATTGTTGAATATTAAACAAACAGGTAAATAGTATATAAAAGTAAATCGACATATGCATTATAATAAATGGAAAACAAGCAAATAATAATAAAGAAGCAGACAAATGATAAAAAACAAATTAACAGATAATATGAAATAAATGGCAGGCATTACAAAATCCTTCTTAGGTATTTATATAATCACATTTTAAAGCTTCGAACTGAAGTACATTGCACTGCCTCTGCAGGAGAAAGGGAGAGAGAGAGAGAAATAGAGAGGCAGATATAATAGGAGTGGAAGGTGAAATATTATGTGTAAAGAAAGTATAAATAAATGAGCAGGATATATGAAGCACTTAGATTTTTTGGAAGATGGTTAACTGTTAAGTACAGGCACCGTTAGATAAAGATGTCTATGATTTTAAGACATAGTAACTTGAGTGGCTTTTAGAAGACTATAGTTAGGAATTAGAAAACGTGGAGGATATTAAAATCATTATTACAAACATTACAGGAAAAATATAGAGGAAATGCACAAACTTCAGTATATCAGAAAAGGTAACACTGTAAGGTAAGAGATGACTATCGTAGGGGATATAAAACCTGGAGGACATTAAAAATCATTATTACAAACATTAAAGGAAAAACATAGAGGAAATACACAAACTTCAGAGAAAGAAGTCTTTTCAGTATATCAGAAAAAATAACACTATAAGGTAATGAAAAAGATGACTATCGTAGGGGATATAAAACATGCAAGATATCAAAACATCTTTATCACAGACATGAAAACAAACCTGAGAAATAAGTCTTTTGAATATATCATAAAAGGTACACTGTAAAGTAGTAAAACTTATGGTCAGCACAGTGACAGATAAGTTGGGGAGGAAAAGGTTTATCTAAGGTTGAATAGTTAATCTGTGGATATTGATGCCCAGACGCATGTCACTAGAGAAATTATGATTTAGTGTAACACCTATAGCATTGAATAAAGTAAGTGAGTGAGCATTGCAAAAACTTAGGGTAAATTGTAAAATGTAATGAAAATTAGAAAATAGATTTATGGAAAGAGTGTAAGACAAAGTGTTATAAAGAACGAACATAACAATAAGTTGCAGGGTTATTTCCATAAGTCAGCAAGTATCTGAAAGAAAAAGAAAAAAAAATCCGCAATTAGAAATAAAAACGAATCGCATTATAATATAAGAAAAAGAAAATCCTAAAGAAAAGCGTAATTTTGATATTACAGTATGATTATAAAAAGAAGGCTCCATCTTGGAGCAATGTCTTTGTCTTGGGCCCCGGTTATATCCCCACGAAATTCAGGCAACTGTCAAAGTCACAATTTTATAGCTTTCCGTCCCTCTCTGTAGTGCCGAGACACTGGCATCTGTCTCCAATCACACTCACAAACATTCCAACACTTTCAACAATCAACATACCCTTTTCCCCAATCATATAATCTTACCAAGTCGAATAAAGCCATATTGATGATGTAGGGGTATATTATCCTCCATGGTATAGGAGACCGAGTCTACGGTGAATCCTCAAGGAGGAATACAATATGAAGAAGAAGAAGAAAAAGAAGAGGAAGAAAGAAGGAGGAGAAGGAGAAGAATAGAAAGAAGAGAAGGAAAAGAAGACGAAAAGGAAAACGAAGAAGAAAAAGGAGAAAATGATAAACATTATGAAGATAATGAG
>NC_134813.1:14933309-14935809 GCF_046742065.1 Oratosquilla oratoria
CTACACATACAGACATCATTAAAATGATAAGGTACAATATATAATATGAATAATATCCTAGCTAACTAAAATAAAAGAATGTAAGGGAATAATACACACGGAACATGGAAAATCTTATTTCATACTACCTGTAGTTCAGGAAGGCGTGAGATACGGCGTGGCTACAAGCTAACCGAAACAGGTGGTTAAATGAAAAGCACATTCTTTGCAAAGGTACACATGGAATTGTGGCCACGCGAGAATATATATGTATATATATACATATATATATATATATATATATATGTGTATATATATATATATATATATATATATGTGTATATATATATATATATATGTATATATATATATATATATATATATATATATATATCACCAAGGGGATGATCTGGGACCGAACAGTACTGATCAAACCATTGGGTTGTGAAACGGGCGCTGGTGAAAATGGGACTAAGATTGTCTAGGCTGATGAGAAGTCTCAGCTCGAAATTTCAAAACCTTGAAACACTGATCAGTCGAGTATTTACAGTGACCATGGACATGACAGTAGCTAAGCTTATCCTGCGGCTCTACTCTGGAGAGGTCATGCGTCACATTAGAAGAAACATCGGATAAACTCCTACGGACAGGGGACTGCCTGGCTTGTGTACATTACGCTTACGGTGAAAACAAAAAGCATTCGAATGATCTGATTTTTACAATAGGTACATGAGAGTAAAAGAGGGCTATATCTAGACAAAGGGGAGCTGAGAGTAGGAACTGAAGACTGACGGAGTGGAGGAGGAGAACCAGTAACATTGGCATGTTGCTGAGCACTGCTAATACACAAAGAACCAGAAAGCACTTTCCTAAATTTACATGAAAGCCTTGTTACGAATGATAGTAGTGTCTCATCTGTCTTATAACTAAGAGAAGATGCAGGTCTCCTCTCAAAAGGCAGCAAAAGAGTATATAGAAGAAAAAAATCAAAATAAGGTGGACCTATCTAAAGTGGTAGTCCCATAATCAACCCACTCTGGATGTAAGAACATCAGCCAGGTTAAAACACTATTGAAATGAATTGCCTACAGGGGTATAGGAGTATCAGATTATTATTTTTATTACTATTTTAAGGAAATTAGACAGAAACAGTTCATAATTTTAATACAAAGACTTGGGGTCAAGACACGAAGCAGATAACATCTCAGAAGTCAGTGAATTAGGCACAAGCTGTGACCTCACGAGAGAAATTTTCTCAGGCCTCGTTGAAACATTAGTATTTACAATACAATCTTCGCGCTGGCAAATAAAATCACTAGCTTTATATTGGAGATCCTCACCAGAAAATTTAAGAACAGAAGGAGCCTGATGTAATAATGTGAAAGTATGAGCCAGTGTGTCAGATGGATTTGGAGAATGAAGAAAGGAAGGACAGTACCTTCTGTTTGTATATTAAAAGAGGGATAAGATAACAACACACTTTGTAGTAATATCAAAGACAATACAAAGAAAATACATAAAGTTGATAATGGCGATCGCAATAAATATAATATTTGAATCGGAAGAATATCGGATAAACTGAAAGAGTGTAAACAATAATATTCGCTCTGAGACACATAGTAATAGTGTTATTAATACAATGTAAGTTATTCAGAATTAAGGTACGCAATTACAATGTTCTATGAATCACAATTTAAAGATTCACAATGAAAAAATTGTAGGAAATCAGATCTCTTTTAAACAAAGAAAACGTTACCGTCATCATATGACGTCACAACATGAACAACACGACGTAAACAAACATGGCCGCCAACAAGGCAATACACCTGGCCAGGAAAGTAATTATATATATAAATTAAAATCTCCAGAAAATACACTACGGCATTGTATGCATAATAAAACACAAATAAAAAAAAGCAGTACAAGCCTGAGTACAATGCAACACTGAAAAGAGCCAATCACTAGAGAGGGCAGCGAACGCAATTCACTGTCCAGTAGGATTACGTAGATATAATAATTTTCAGAAATCCTGTTCCATTCTGGCTCCAGATTTACAGTCGACGCATTCAGGAACAAGAGGTGATCCAGTGACGAACAGAGATGACTATGATAGAAAGGTTCATACAGCCGATGCAAATGCTAAAGTGAAAACCGCGTGGGAGTATAGAATATCACTTGGCGCGTCCAAAGACAACTATTCCTGCGCTTAAGTATGCAAACTTTTGTTTCAAGTCATTGGTATGAATTTTCCAATGGCATTGAATAAAATCACCTGGCTAAAAAAAGAAAGAGAAGAGAGAAAACACAAACACACGATGCCACGAACTGGCTAGCCAAAGATCTCAAATGTTCAAAGTTCAAAGTAGCGTTCCGAAATACTGAAAGCACTGAATAAACGTTCATAATATTTCTTAACCATCTGCCACCATATGTGGCTAATAGAATTAAATTACAAGGGAAAATGGTATATTAATTCTATAATAAGAAGCAATACAACAAAAACGTACATACGCTTCGAAGG
>NC_134813.1:14943309-14950809 GCF_046742065.1 Oratosquilla oratoria
GGAGAAGGAGAAGGAGAAGGAGAAGGAGAAGGAGAAAGAGAAGAAGAAGAAGAAGAAGAAGAAGAAGAAGAAGAAGAAGAAGAAGAAGAAGAAGAAGAAGAAGAAGAAGAAGAAGAAGAAGAAGAAGAAGAAGAAGAAGAAGAAGAAGAAGAAGAAGAAGAAGAAGAAGAAGAAGAAGAAGAGGATGAGGAGCCTACGCCAGGAGGCACGTAGCTGCGGTCGAAGCCGTCACCTTTGTACTTGGACTGTTGGGGTAAGCAACAGTCGCTGTTGGAAATCGGAAAGAATTGCGGGATTCGAACCCACAGCTAAGCTAATGAGAGACCAGCTTGCTTCTGATGACGCCACCAGCGCACATCAGAAGAACCAAGATAGAACATATGCTTACTAAAGTCTTATTTGGGAAATCACATCACATGTAAGTGCTGTAATCTCAGTCGACCAATAGATGGCTTCAAGCAAAAGTCCTTGCGTTCTAAAGAGTCCGTTTGGGTCGGACAGAAGAGGGAATTTCCCCGAGTTTGACGTTGAATATACGCGCACCATTAATTTCCTGTATCAATTATTGTTACCCATTGGAACTAGCAATTATGTATTCATATCTTGATAAACAGTTTTATGTATCTCATATCAATGTATGTGTAAATAGATATAAATAATTGTAGTAATATTCTTTATATCAGGAATTGTGATTTTTTAACTAATTTGTGCACAGTGCTCTTAACTGTGAAATATGCCCTTCTTGTGTTTCGCTGCCAAGACAGCAGCCTGATTTACCTACAGTCGCATTGTATTTGCTATAAAAAAAAGTCCCGAGAGAATTGGAGTTTCTTTAATCCTTCTCTCGCGGACGAACTCCGTCACCATTCTGTGGCACCATACCACAACAAATGGTGAACCCGGAGTTGGAGATCGAACATCCCAGCCAACTCCACTGCAGCAGAGGACGGCGCCCCTAGCTGTGGGTCCAGCCATCGCAGCAGCCCAGGACGACACCCCTAACACCGAGGCCAAGCGTCACCGCCGCCGCTGGCCCTAGTGTTCCCGCTGCTGCCGCCGCCGCCACCCAGGAGATCCTGCCACCGCTGCCGCGCCGACGCTGGGCTTACTGCCGCCATCTAGGTGCTACTGCCGTTGAAGTTGGTGCCGCCCACGCCCCGAACCTGCTACCGCCACCCTGCCCAAAGCGCACCTCTGCCCGACCGCGACCCGCCCGATTGTCTCAGCAGAGGCGAACCTCTGCCCGACCACCGCCTCATTGTTCCTTGGAGAGGCAAGCCTCTACCAGTCGCTGCCCAACAGAGCCGAGGCCGCTATGAGCCGACACTACTTAGCACCACCGCCAGTCCCGGACCGCCCTGTGGACAATGCTGCCTCTAGCCGCCAACGCCGCTTCGAGCTGTTGTTGTCACTGCTGCCTGTCCCGGACCACCCCCTGAGTCGTCGCTGCATGTCCCACACTGGCATGCCGCCCTGACCTGCTACTAACGCAGTCTCCAGCCGCTAAGACCTGTCGTAGTCACCTGCGGACACTGCTTGCTGGCCCCCGCCGCCACCAGCCGTCGCCCTGACCTGCCGAAAATGCTGCATCAAGCCGCCACCTCCGCCCGGAGCTGTCGCTGTCGCCGTCTTCAACCGCCGACGTCACCCCGATCCGATGCTGCCGACGCCGGAGCCGCCTGCCGCGCGGCCATCACCTGTCACAAACCACTGCACGGTGTTCCATAGCGTCTTCGTCCACGGACTACTGCCGGCCAATCCCACTGCAATGTCACCTGTCCTACCGGACAGACACCAGCCGCTAACCGCCGCTTCCGGATTGCCAGCAGAACCGCCTGCCGTCCACGGACGTCTACACGCACCAGGCCTCACACCTGCCAAGTCGGTGACTTTCGATCCTACTGACAGCTAGTCGCGCCTCAAGACTGAAAGTAGTTCCTCATCCCTCGTCACTTGGGGGAATAATGTAGCAAAGTCACGCCTGAAAATTCGTTTTCTATGAATATACGCGCACCATTAATTTCCTGTATCAATGGTTGTCACCCATTGGAACTAGTAATTAAGTAAAAATAATCTTGATTAGCAGTTTTACGTCTCTCATATCAATGTATAAATATATACAAATAATTGTAGTAATATTCTGTATACCAGGAATTGTAATTTATGAACTAATTTGCATATAGTACTCCTAAATGTGAAATATGCCCTTCTTGTGTTGTGCTGCCAAGACAGCAGCCTGATTTAGCTACAGTCGTATTGTATTTGTAATAAAAAAAAGTCCCGAGAGAATTGGAGTTTCTTTAATCCTTCTCTCGCGGACGAGCTCCTTTGCTAATGTTGTGGCAACATACCACTACAACCTGTCTCACATTGACACCTCGGTGTGGCACCATGGGGGGAAACGCTGTTGCCACGTTTCATAGAGTTTCCTCAAATCGTTGTTAAAATCCTAAAAAGTTATACACATTGTACTATATAGCTTCTCTTACTATATACAGAATATATATAAAAATCAAATAAAATATAGATGGGAAATAAGAGAGAGGGGAATGTATTAAAGCACGTATACCACACCATGAATGGACTTCTTGGAGCGCAAGGCATTGGAAAGCTTTGGGAGATCATAACAAAAGAATGAAGGAGACTGCAAGAGACCATAAGGCCTATTCTGGGCAATTCCATGTCCCTTATCACCTATCATCTCTATCCATAAAGTCCTCTCATCTTCTCTTAAAACGACCAATCATTTCAGTTCTCACTATATCGTTACTATACCCATTTCACTCATCACCAACACCTCTGTTGGTAAACCATTTAATTGCTTATTTTCTTCTTAACCTGAATATGCATATGCAAAAGGAAACGGAAATTGTGCTTTCGAAGATAGAAGCAGAGAAGCGTATATACGTGTCAGACTGGCAAAAATATACATACATTCTTTGGAGTTTATGCTTACGTGGAGAGATGGACAGATGGTATACAAACAGCTGGTTAGGGCTGAGATCCCTCGACATTTCGACTTTCGTAGAGCCCTTGACAATTCTGAATGCAGTGAGAACAGTGTGAAGGATATGCAAATGCATTTGAATGTTAGCAGGTCAACCAACTGACTCTATTTCTTTCTACTACTAACCTTTCTTTTTCATACGACATTTATCATTTTTATCTTTATATCAATATGTCTTCTTATTCATTATCTTCATTTTGATAACCATCTTCTTTCCTTTACTCTTTCATTATCATCGTCAAGTTTTTCATCATAATCTTTATCGTCATCATCATCGTGTTCTTCTTCTTCATCATCATCATCATCGTGTTCATCATCATCATCATCATCATCATCATCATCATCATCATCATCATCATCATCATCATCATCATCATCATCATCATCATCATCATCATCATCATCATCATCATCATCATCATCATCATCATCATCATCATCATCATCATCATCATCATCATCATCATCATCATCATCATCATCATCATCATCATCATCATCATCATCAGTATCATCATCTTCATCTTATTTGTTTATTTTTTATTTATTTATTTATTTGTAAATTAATTTTTTTTTATTGTTAATTTTCTATATATGGAGATGATTACTCCGGCGCCTATTCTCACATATCCTCTTCCAGCTTGAGACATAGAAAGCAACGCAGTTCTATGCATAAAAATCGAGAAATTATTACATACTTCCATCAAGTGCAGCACATACTATACAAGTGTTAACGTCACATGCGCTTGCCAATACTAACCAGGATGCCAAAAATTGGAGCTGGAGTACCAGATATCAACACGAAAAATTACACTCAAGCACAAGAAAAAAACACACACTTTGAACATACATATAAACATCGATAATATTGCTCCACATACCGGATAACACCGCCCACCTAATGAACTGGAATAAGACTTAGTTGATTAATGTGAGACCGACAGAACGAAGACGTCTATGGAAGCAGTGTTTCTTTGAGGGTCAATTACTATGGAACAGAATAAGGAAATGCTTATCTCAACTCAGTAGCAGATAATTTCGGAAGGCCTTCCGTGGGTTGACCCGGCCCTGTCACCTTCCTTAATGTGTATATAAGTGTATGTGTACGTGTGTAAGCATGTGCATCCCAGTTGCCTTCCTACATTCATTATGAAAACCTCCCCCCCACTGTATGACGCTATTGTGTAATAAATAAAAAAAAATTCCTCAACACTTTTCCTTGACAGATTTAGGTTTAAGAAGGAAATGGCAGAAACTGGTTTAATAACAAGATGGCAAACGAATGGAAGAAACTTAGTAACCATGTAGTGAACGCTGAAACAATAGGTTGATTTAAAAGAAGGTCAGATAACTTTGTGGATAGGGATGACAGGTGGTAAGGGAGATGGAACTGCCTAGTGTAGGCCTTATGGTCTCTTGAAGTCACCTCTATTCTTATGTTCTATGTTCTAATCCCCTTCTCGTCTCTTACACCCTCACCCCGTCCATTGTAAAGCTTTTGTACAGTAAGGCTATGTCCACACTATCGGTTTCAACTGCTGCTGTTCAAATACTATGTAAGTCAATGAAAACATTCACACACAACCGCTAAGTTTTTCCTTGATTATGAGACACCGCCGGTGTTTCCACAAGGTTCAAACCGCTAGTGTGAACAAGGTCTGTTTGTATTCTTCGTCTCTGTTTATGAAAAAAAGTTCTAACGACCAAAACATTCTACACTCAATCATGGCTTCGTCCTCAAATTGTTTTTATTCTGACAAAAGTGACGACAGTTGCCTGGCCAAAGAAATAGCTTTGTAGCAGAGTGGTGAGGTAAGCACAGAAAACGGAGCTTTTATTCCCAAACGTTTTGTCCTTGCCAGGATGTCCTTGGGGAGTACATATGGAACAAAACAACTCTCTGAGGAAGTCCTGATAAGAAAGAAACTCTAGGGAATAAAAATCTCCAATTGTTTTCTGTGCTTATCTTTTCACCCTGCCAATCATCTGTCTTCTATACTTCAATAAACATATTTGTTATAGAACAAAACGCTTGTAACAGCGATGTAATTCAAACAATCAAACCCGGCCATCGCGAAGTGGTAACACTTGGGACTCACGCTCAGAGGGACCCAAGTTCAAAGCTTGCAACGGCCAGTCCTGATTATTTGAAATAGATTTGTGTCTCAGGAAATGACGAGAACTTTTAAATTAGTGGTCGTAAAGAGATAAATGCTAAAATAATGAAAAGCTAATTTATAGAAAAGAAGGAAGATGTTTTTAGTTTGGCGGTAAAAGGAAGGGTGATGGAGGTAGAGGAATTGGAATAGGAGCATAGAAATAAATAAATACATGGTGAGTGTAAGGAAAGATATAATGCCTAGAAAACACAAGAACATAATAATTGAGGAGGCTGCAAGAGACCATTAGGTCTACACTTGGCAGTTCCATGTCCTTTACCACTTATCATCCTCATCCATAAATTATTTGATTTTCTTTTAAAACAACTAATAGTTTCGGCGATCACTACATGGTTACTAAGTCTATTTGATCCGATAACCACTTTTGGTAAACCAGTTCTTTTCTATATTCCTTCCTACAAGAGTGTGAATGTGGAAAGCGTAGTGAAATCAGTATCACTGATCCTATCCTAAGCATACTCTTTATCAAGCCCGTTCCAGCCAGCACTTGATCCTCATATGAATGAAAGTGATATATATTTTATTGGTTGCCTTGCCAAAATCTATCAACTTGACCGCTGTATTGAAATATTTAAGAAAATGTAATTCCTATAGGATGCTAGGATGTCAAATCCCCACAATGTTATTACCAAAGCGATAATAAGTTGAGCCTCTACAGTATATGCGCCGCTTCAACAACTAAAAATAGATATCCCCAATAGGAAATTCGGTTCCCTAAGGATACGGCCACACTTCACGTGGTATGCTGGAAGGGTAGATGGTAGCGGGATGCCTAGCGGGTCAGCGGCAAGAACAAGAACATGTTATCTAATACGAGTGGCCATACCAGACGCGGGTAGTGGATAAGCTTGAGGGGAGCCCACTATCTGCGCCCGTTATGGCCACTAGTATTACATAAAAAAGAAATCTAGATTCCAAGCAAACTGCGTGCAGTGAAGCCGCATTCTAACGGTGTTCACGCCCTAATGAAACCTGCATCACCAAGTTACAGGTTATCATTGCTTCACATTTGCTGCGGGGCAACTTGACCTATCAATAACACATTAACACTTACGCCTCGTCGTGTCTCAAAAAGATCTTCATTTTACAATGAATGTAAGAATTGGTAACACGATATTATTTCTTATACATTTGACTATGGATACAAACCAAGATCATATATCTACAACCATAAATGTAACATCAAGTAGACATAAAACATCTTTCAGAATTATTGTCTCAGTATGTAATTGGCAGTTGCCAACAAGTCTAACAAAAGGAACATCATTTGTGGGAGTCTATATTAGTACGACGTTACACTTGTTGCAGATACGACCATCTTAACTGAATGCTTTATACACAATCATTTTTTGTGGCAGAAAATTCATATTTGTCCTGTGTAACCAAATAGTCAGTGGTAGTTACTTCATAGAGATTTCGAGGTGGAACTTTAAAACATAAAAAAAAAAGAAATTGTGGCAGAAACTTTATATTTGTCCTGTGTAACCAAATGGTCAGTGGTAGTTACTTCATAAAGATTCAAGGTGGAACTATAAAACAGTTCTAAACACAGCACGCTTTAAACACTGACAATGAAATAATAAATTGATAGTAACCGCTGATACCACAAATTATATACTAGGCCTTTTAACTCCTCCAATCCAACCGCCACCATCAGTTGAACATTAATGAACATATAATAAAGAATGAAAAGTAGGTTTAAGAAGGAAACAGCCAAGAACTTATTCACCAATAAAGTGATCAACGAGTGGAATAGACTTAGTAACCATATAGTAACTATATAGTAACTATATAGCTGAAACTATCGGTTGTTTTAAGAGGAGATCAGATAATTTTGCGGATAGGGCTGAGAGATGGCAAGGGACATGGAACTGCCTTGTGTAGGTCTTATGGTCTCTTACTGTCTCCTCTATTTTTTTGTTCTTATGTTACTATGATCGTTCTCCAGGGTTAAAGATATGAAGGGGAATGAATTCGTCCAATTCAATATAAAAAATCGTATTCAATATTGTTTTCGACACTGGTGCCCAAATCATGCCTTTTGTGTAAATCCATTGTTTTATCTTAACAGTGAAATAGTATCAATAATTAGATAGCTTATAAAATGGAGTGAAACATTGTCCTGATTGGCTTTTGAAAAATGTAAGAATCGCCGTAAATGTTATGAATGGTTATTTCTTTATCATCATAGGGAGAGCACTGTTGTGTTTAAGTTCATTCCAATATAGTATCGCAAATTGGAAGACAAATACAATCATAAAACTTAACTAATGTGTAATTCCAAGTAAATGATTACGAATTTCGTAGTCAAAT
>NC_134813.1:14960809-14965809 GCF_046742065.1 Oratosquilla oratoria
GTCTAATAACTGCCGCCATTGTCTGCTAGATTGCCTGCCATTGTGACTGCAAGCTCACCTACCAGGTCTGCCGTCTGCCATCGCTGCCTGCCAGGTCTGCCGAATGCCTATCCTCTCGCCTATCACAAGTATTTTCGTGGCCTACCGCCACCACCACTAGATCATTTTGCAAACCAGAACTGTGAGCGTCCCTACCTTGACCCACTCACACGCTCAATGGAGATCACAAGGTCCTGCACCTTAACTCCGGTAAAGCTAATGGCTAGCGACATCAACTATCAAGTCCACGACGCGCTGGGTAGCGTAACGTCCCGTAAATCACGACCATTCTCAAGTGTCTATCTTTTCAGGGAAATTTTGTAATCACGCTCCAATGCCACCGTACGACGTGATTCGAGGATGCGTTCCAGGTACGAGATCTCCTGAGCAGCCTCTCGGGATGCAACAACCTTTACGACGTCATCCCTGTGGCAAACAGACCGCCACCTGCTGTCACCCCTGCAATCTGAGGGCCAGCTCCACCCCCGCCTTCAGGTACCGGCCCAGTCGTGAGGACAACTCCTTTGACGATTTCTTGCCAAGGCTCCACATGAATTCACTTCCAGCCTCGACTCCCGTGGGGGCGTGTTAGAGGTAATCCTCACCTCGTCACTCCCGTCCTCACATCTTCTCTGCTCAAGACATTTGACCTCCGAAAAAAGAAAAAAAAATGCAGATGTCTAACCAGCGCTAGGGTCTACCACATAACAACCACAAAACTCATTTGAAGAAAAATGCGTGTAATGCCAGCATCTGCCAGCCATGTGACATAAACAACTCGATTCATTGAAGCACACATACCCTCTGTTTTCGCGAGTCACCGGCATCAACGTTTTTACCTCCAACTTTCCCACGCAGTACACGTGACCTCACGCCAATTAGGAGCCCTTCTATATAAGAGCTGAACGGACGCCGGAGCAGCATACGTGAGCCTGGCTCGCGGCTCCTGCTTTCAAAGGATTACAAAGGATTACAAAGGCGGAGCATGCCGACAGGAGACCTTTTGGTCCATATCTAGGTCGGATGCAAAAAAATCATAATAATGATAAAATAATAAATAAAAACTATAACGATGTAAATAACAAATAAAATACATAAATAAATGCATAGATATAGTTAGATAATAAACAAACAGGTAAATAGTAAATAATAATAAATTGACATATAACTAATAATAAATGAAAATCAGACAGACAAATGATAACAAAACAAAAACAAATAATATAAAATAAATTATAATCATTACAGCATCTTGCTTAGGTGTTTATCTAAATGATTCTTAAAGCTTCGAACTGAACTACATTGCACTACCTATACAGGAAGTTTATTCCATTCATTAACTACACGGTTGGCAAAGTTGTTTCTACCTACTTCCAAATTAAATCTATTTCCGGACAGTTTGAGCCCATTGTTTCTTGTCTGATTCTCATTCAATGTGAAAATTTTGTCACTTTTGATGTTGTCAATTCCCTTTAAAATCTTAAAGACCTGTATCAAGTCACCTCTGAGTCTACGCTTTTTTAGGGAAAACAGATTCATATGTTTTAGTCGATTTTCGTATGATTTATTTTTGATATTTGGAATCAGTTTTGTGGCTCGCCGTTGTACTTTTTCCAGTCTGTCAATGTCTTTAATGAGATTCGGTGACCATACGGAAACAGCATATTCCAAATGTGGACGATTAACGATTTATATAGCTTGTTAATGAGTGATGGACTTTTGAAGTCAAAAGATCGCGCAATCAGTCCTAGAATCTTATTTGCTTTCTCAGAGGTTGAAATACATTGCTTGGATGATTTGAGGTCGTTACTGATAATTACACCGAGATCTTTTTCACTATCCACTTTTGTTAACGAATTTCCAAATAACTTGTAATCGTACTTACTGTTATTTTTACCTATGTGCATTACCTTGCATTTACTTGTGTTAAATTTCATTAGCCACTTTTCAGACCATTGCTGTAATTTATCTAAATCTTCTTGAATATCTAATTGGTTTGAGTGATCATTTGCCACTCCGCACAGTTTTGTATCATCAGCAAATTTGGAAAAAGTATATTTTAGTCCATGGTCTATATCATTTATATATCCTATGAATGGAAGTGGTCCAAGAACGGAACCCTGAGGAACTCCACTTGTAACATTTTTCCATCTAGAAGTTTTTCCATTTAAAACAACTCTTTGTTTTCGACCATTCAACCAATTACTAGTCCAACCTAATAGGCTACCACTTATTCCGTGTAAAGCTAATTTAGTAAGTAGTCTTTCGTGTGGGACGGTATCAAATGCTTTTGCAAAGTCTAGATATATTAAATCTATATTGTTTCTTTTGTCATAATTTGAGATAACTGTGTTGTAGAATTCGAGTAAGTTAGTCACGCAAGAACGTTTCCGTCTGAAACCATGCTGGCTATCATTTATCAAACGATTACTTTCTAAATTATGTTCGTTAGCATCTCTGATGATAGTTTCCATTATTTTTCCTACGATTGAAGACAAAATTATAGGCCTATAGTTATTTGGCTTCTTTTTGTCACCTTTTTTGAATATGGGAGTAACGTTAGCTAGCTTCCATTCTCTTTTTTTATATTTACCGTAGTAAGATTACCCTAGACTTTTCACAGGTTTCAGTTTGGAAATTACTTTGAGGTGTTTCGTTTACGAATACCGAGCTAAAATAATTGTTTAAGATATTACACATTCCTTCATTTGAATATTCAAGTTGACCGTCAGCAGATAATAGTGGACCAATGTGATTCCTAACAACCTTTTTATCTCTAATCCCACTCCCAATTTGCTCCCTCGTAAGCAGATCGCCTGGGGACACGACTTGAAACACTGTCGTCACCTCCCTTACCGTCTCGTCACTCCTCCTTTGTGCCCAACTTCATTGTTAGATAAACCAACAGCTTTTGCCTTCAATCAGCCTAGCTGACTGCTCAACGTGGAGCAGACTACCAGCCTAACAATATATATATATTTATATATATATATATATATATATAATATATATATATATATATATATACATATATATAATATATACATATATAATATATATATATATATATATATATATATATACACACACCTGAAAACAGATATAACTTAGATAACATTTTTTTTTTTTTTTTTTTTTTTAATGAGTGCGAGACACTTGGAAGGTCTGGTGAGTCATGACCTTAAATCAAAGAAACAGTGCATTAGCGTCAGGAATAAAACTAACACAACATTAAGTTTTATTGCTAGGACGGTTACAAATAGAAGTGCAGAGGTATTTATCAAACCTAATCTAGCGTTAGACCCATCCTTGACTATACGGTACAGTTCTGGTCTTCGTCTTATAGAATGGACATTAATTCACTAGAATCAGGACAGAGGAGAATGACCAAAATGATACATGGTCTCAGAAGTTTACCTTACAAAGAGAGCCTTAGGCACCTTAACTTACACTCTCTGGAAAGACGCAGAGTGCGGGGTGATCTGATAGAGCCGTCCAAGTGAAACAAGGTCATCATATTAAGAAAACAGGGTAGAATTTGCAGTAATTGCTTTAAATTGGACAAATTTAGATTTAAGAAAGATATAGGCAAGAATTGATGTACTAATATGGTTGTCAACGAATGGAACAGACTTAGTAACCATGTAGTGAGCCCTGAAACTATCTGTTGTTTTAAGAAACGGTTAGACAATTTTATGGATGGTAATGACAGGTGGTAATGGGCATGGAACTGCCTAGTGTAGGCCTTATGGTTTCTTACCGTCTCCTTTATTCTTCTGTTCTTATGTTCACCATTCGATCTCTTTCTCCATCTGTTTTATCCTATCTTCCTCGTTCTATATCTATTTTTTTTTTTTTTTTTTTTTTTTTTTTTTTAGTTTCTCCTTGGAGTATAATACATAAAAGATGATTTATTCTCCTTTTTTGCCTTTTAATCTTCAAGTTTCTGACCAACTTCTACTTTTAACTAGGAAATATTTCCTGTGTCTCATTTTAATTTTGATAAACAGTTTTATTTCATTTTTTATCAGTTGATGACACCCCTTGTCAAAAAATTTTCCTCGTTTCTTCGGCCTCTTGTGTAATCATTTCTTGTTTGTTTATACAAGATTCTTGTTCTGTTGTTGTCTCTCTTTTTTTTTCTTCATTCCACGTTTCTAGCTCCACTTCACTTCTTAGTCATTAATAAATCAATCCTTTTACAATTTCTCTTCGTCGTTTGTTTACCCCAAAGCTGTAAAAGTAAAGACACATTTTCCATTTCTTCTCTGTTTTGGCAGTATTCATGAATTCCTCCCCAGTCGACTTCTTCAGAGAATTTCCTCAAAACTGAAAAGTTTCTCCTCCCAAAATTGAGTCTGCCTTGCTTATTGAGTCTGCCTTGCTTGTGCGATTTACTCTTTGGCTATAGCATAGCACCTTCTAACTAAAATTCAAGTATTAGATCATTACTATTTCCTACTAAACTAAAGAATAATACTTCATTGAGCCAATAATGTTACTCTTTGGCTATAATATGCCACCTTCCCACTTCCTTTCTTTCACCTTCCTTCCAATTCAAGTGTTATATAGTCACCTTTTTCTAGTAGGGAAAGACTCTAAGGAGCCAATATATATTTTTCTTATAAATAGCAAAATTATTTCGTTGAATTTTTATCCCGTCCAGTTACTCTAGATACGGTCTTTTACCTTTTGGGTCATCTTGTTTTTGTTTTTTATCATTTGGGTCATCTTGTTATCCATTGCAATGTTTAACAAATTATTTCCCAAAGAATCTTCATTATCACATGCCTCCCATTTCTTTCAAATACTTTCTTTGCAATTAGTTTCTGACAAAGACTGTATTGTCACTTTGTTGATTTTTCTTTTCAGGTAGAAAAATGTGTGGCAACATACTCTGGTAATCAACTCCAATCCCTCGTCCTAAAGGTACAGAGTACGATGCATTGCGTCATTTCACA
>NC_134813.1:14970809-14975809 GCF_046742065.1 Oratosquilla oratoria
CAACACAAACACTATCACAAAGGCTTACACACCACATGTAAAACGGAGCAATAAAATTACACATCACAAAAACACACAACACCAAAATATCACGGGATCAACTAAACGCAAGCACAATAATAATATCCAAGAATAACGAAAAAAGAAAACTTAAATGTTTAGAAGCAGTACTGATAAGAAGCCATATGCCAATCATTAATAGTCAACAAAATATGTGTGGGATTTTGAAATTATTCGGGGCATTCCATGTTGCGCCAAGACGATAGCACGTCCTAACACCCTTGGAACTGTACACACCACGATAACCACGTGGCATAGAACGCACGTCATGTCGCCCACGACCTGACACTCTCTGACAGTGTGACCCTGTCTGACCCGACCTAACCTAATCCAGTGCAATCATGTAATTACGCACCACCGGTGACTACCTATGTGGTATATATACATATATATATTATATATATATATATATATATATATATATATATATATATATATATATATATATTGGCTCCCGCCGCATGTAAAACCAGTTAACTCGTACCTTACAATAAAGGAGACAAACTCACCAAATATTCTTTCTCTTCACACATTAGCATCCCTACACTAGTGACCATTCGGAGCGACAATGAACCAATATACCGCTGCCGCCCCCGACGCCATGCTGCCCGCTACCAACACCGTCAACGCCGTCTCCCTGAAGCTGCCACCCTTCTCCATGTTCGACGTTCCCTCCTGATTTCGCCGGATGGAGATCCAGTTCCGTCTGCGGAATATAAGCGCGTCCCAAACGAAGGCAGACTATGTTCACGAGGCGATCCTCGAGGATGTGTTCCCACTTATCTCCCAATAGCTCGAACACGAAGTCGTTATCCAGTATGACGTTCTGAAACAGTACCTGATTAAGGAATTCACGCTGTCAGCAGCCTCCAGAGCCGCAAAAATCCTCCAACTCTCCCAACAGCCATTGGGGGACATTAAACCAAGTACAGCATACCTCGAATTGATGTCTGTCGCCCGCCTTCCACCCACAGCCAACGGAACCAGTAGGAACGTCGATATGCTCCGTCAATTGTAGCTCATGCGCTTATCAGTGCCCATCCGATCCGCCCTTGGCAACGCCAAAGACATGACCACCGATGAAATTTCACGGAAGGCACACCATCTCGCCGACGCCCACGCCGTCGCAGCAAGGAGTCAAGACGTCTCTGCTGCTGACGACGTCACAGACAAAATCTCCGCCGCAGCAGCATCGCCAGCCAACAGGCGCCAACAACACCAACAATGGCAGCGACGCCGGACCACCGCCCCTCTACACTTGTGCTACTACCACACAAGATTCGGCGCCTTCGCCAAGAAATACCTACCAGGATGTCCCTGGAAAAAAAAAAAAAAAAAAACGCTTAAAAGGGCCACCGTTCGTTATGGTGGCCCCTACAGGCGCAATGGGCCTTTATATCAACGACAAGGCCTCTAAACGTCGTTTCCTTGTCGACATTGGCGCTTGCAGGTCCTTATTTCCTGCATCCGCTGCAGAATGCCGGGTCCCCAGGAACGTTAGCTTTAGGCTCGTTGCCGCTAACGGCACCTCCATAGCCACCTACTAGTGGAAACACCTGCACCTCACCTTCGGGAGTCGCCGCCACTACTCCTGGAACTTCATCCTGGCAGACGTCAAGACGCCCCTCCTCGGTGCTGACTTTCTCGCTCATTACTGGTTACTGGTCGACGTCGCTAACAGCCACCTAGTCTGCGCAACCGCATCCGCCTCGACGCCCCTGTAAATCGCGCCACAGCCAACCACGGTCACCACCATCGACGCTAGAATGCCCTACGCCCACCCGCTCACGAAATTCCTCGACGTCTTCAAGCCTGAGCTGTGACAGACACTACAGAAGCCAACTAAACATGGCGTGTACCACCACAGCAAAACGTCTGGGCCCCGGTATTTGCCAAATACCACCGCCTACCGCCCAAGAAACTCGTCGTTGCCAAGAACACTTTCCAAGAGATGGAGAGACTAGGCCTCCGGCCCTTGGTCCTCCCCTCTCCATCTCGTCAAGAAGAACGATGGTTCCTGGCGCCCCTGTGGAGACTACCGGCGGCTGAACATGATGACGGAACCTGACCACTACCCACTCCCAAAACATCGCCGCCGTCACCACATACCTCAACGGCGCCAAGATCTTTTCGACATTGGACCTCCTGAAGGGCTACTACCAAGTTAAGGTACATACAGACGACATCCCGAAGGCCACCATTGCCACCCCCTTCGGGATGTACACCTTTAATTACTCCTGCTTCGGCTTGCGAAACTCAGGTGCGACCTTTCAGCGCCTAATGGACGGCATCCTCGGCGACCTCGACTACTGCGTCTGCAAAGTCGACGATATTCCGGTCTTCTTCAACTTGCCTAACCAGCATCTCCAACACCTGCGGACCATCCTCGAGCGTTTCCAGGACAACGGCCTCGTTGTTCACTTTGACAAATACAGCTTTGGGAAAATGTCCGTCCCATTTTTGGGACACCTTATCTCTCCTGACGGCATTCGTCCCCTGCAGGATAAAGCCGCCGCAGTCGACAAATTTCCCAAACCTAGTACCATCAAACCATGCAGGAATTTATTGGTATGGTTAACTTCTACCACCGTTTCCTCCCTAACATCGCTCAAACTCTGCACCCACTCTTCCAGCTCGCCCCAGATCAGTTCCATGATTTTTACTTTGCGCTTCTTTGTTGCTGTCACTTCCATAGGCTTCAAAACTTCAAACCCACTTGGAAATTTAACCCTTGTTTGGGTAATGGTTAGAATCGAATAGACATGGTTTGAACAGAATTGAATGATTTGGTCTTGAATGTCTTTTCACAGAAAATCTTTATTTTGTCATCCAGATCATTGTTATCCAATCATCTGTAAAAATCAAAACTAAATTTAGAGTTAGTTTCAATAGAAAACTTATAAGAAGCCCAAAAATGGGTTTCAAATATTCTGAAACACCCTGTATATATATATCTATACACATTCATTTACATATACATGTACATATACAGAGAGTGGTCCCTCACGAATATTCAATCCAAAATTACATCCGCCTTCCCTCTTTACAGCAACTCCCGTGGACATGGGCATCGCTGGAATGATTTCTTATCAAATCAGAGACTGTACTGTGAGACTCAGTGTAGGCCAGGTATCAGCATAATTCGTGAACGTCAATTCTAGCTACATGGTCATGTGGTTTGTTTCCCTGATGCTGATCCTAAACAGAGATTTATCTCCACAAGAGGCTAGCTCATTTCTGTGGTTGCAACTCTTTACAAGTTAATATATGGGGTAGTTTATCTTTACATGGGTACTCTGGGGTTATTGCTGATCTTTAGTGTTCCATGCCTGCTTGACCGCGCAAACGACGTGGGTAAACCGTCAACTTATTGTTACATATATTATGACGTATCTATGAAATAACTTAACAAATCGAAGCCACAGGGTCCATTTTACTATAAGACTATTGGAGACAGTGATGTACTGCCATGTAATCAGCACTTCCCAGCACCCCCCTAAAATTGATTTCAGCAGCTGGTCTAGACTCTAGAGCAGTGGTTCTCATTAGGGGTGAAATTCACCCCCAGGGAGGAATTTTGGGTTTTCTGGGGGTGAATTGTGACCACATAAAATTTACGGAGTGAGGAAAGCAAATATAGGCTCTGGCCTATCTGGCCTGTCACCTGGGATGGAATTATACCTGTGCTGACCCAGGTTAATCTTAGGATTAGAAAAATGTTACGCTGTGCAATAATACCAGCATATTATTTAGAATGCACCTTTTGAAACAGGCAATCTTGGAAAGGAGGGGGGGAGTGACATTCTGGCAAATGGTGAAAGGGGTGCATGAGCCAAGCAAGGCTGAGAACCCCTGCTCTAGAGTAATATCCTGAAGGTACCCGATGATGGAATTTTAAAAACACGTGGTTGTACATGACCAGACCATCCACTACCACAGTGATTTTGGGTGTGAAAAGGTGTATGAAAATTATTTTTAATGCCGTCAACACTATTTCACAAATAACAACTACTTTATAGTAATGGTTACACAAAATAATCTGGAATGGTGATGGAGACACATAATAAAGGGGTGATCACATTGGGCTTCCGCGGGCTTCACCAACATCGACCGTTGCGAGTTTGAATAAAAACGACTTCGGTTACGATATTTAAATTTTCAAATCTCCAAATATCAAATCAGATATCCGACATATATAGCAAAGCTGAATGATGAAGGACGAGGCTGTAGGATATAAAGATGTTGACTGGCGAACGGGGTATTTGGGATTTAACCAACGTGTTCGACAACCAAATACCCCGTTCACACATCACTTTAAACAAGTGTCTGTCGAACCGCGTTCGACGAACCGTTAGAACTCCCTCTTAGACATACTGTTGAAATGTTCTTAGAGAAATCTAGATTTCTGTAAGCAAAGCCATCATCTAGTTATTCAAATGGAGGTTAGAAATAACATGGGGGGGGGATGCCCCCTTAAGTCTAACAAGTTGGCGGAGATTCAACGGGAATAATGTGCAAATTTGAATGGATGGGAACAGGAGGGGGTCAACGCTAGACAAAACAAGCTTGTAGAAAGAGATTCACTGCTCCCCTTCTGCTAAAGCCTTGGTTTCAACACCCCGCCCCGCGCATGCGCATGAACACCCTACTTTCTTTAAAAAAGAAAAAGAAAATCATATGGGACTGCCTGGAGGTAACCTATAACATATACAAAATATGAAAAGCAAAATAAATACTATCAATTCCATTTCATGGGTATTCTCGTCCATGAGACTTATAGAACTATATTTTCAAAATGTTTACGAGGCTCGGTTATCAAGAAGAACTAAATAAAGGAAAAAGTATTAAAGATAGCGAAGAAAACAAACACAATAGACCCGAGTTTGACAATAATTATTGTTTTCCGTTACTAACTGGAAGTACACTGGTGAGGAAGGACA
>NC_134813.1:14980809-14985809 GCF_046742065.1 Oratosquilla oratoria
GTTCCGCCATGGGATACGAACCCTGACCCGTGCGTCGATAATCACGAGGCCAAGACGCTAGCGACCATGCTAGCGTCTTGGCCTCGTGATTATCGACGCACGGGTCAGGGTTCGTATCCCATGGCGGGGCTTCTAAAAATGTTCAATCTGTCTTAAAACATATATATATATATACATACATGTATGTATATATATATATATATATATATATATATATATATATATAAATATATTATATACACCGGATTAGGAACTTATAAATAGATGAGTAATTAAATCAATAAATGAGTAGAAAATTAGGTAGCCACCTAGCCACTAGGCTGGCAAGAACAAACGGACATATCTAATAAGAAATGTAGAGAGAGGAAACTAGAGGAAGGGGGAGAAGCAATCAGCTTTTCAAATAAGAAAGTGAAACATCATTCTGAACGCAAGCTCTGACTTCTGTATATCTTATGAATCGCTTCCCTCTTTGCCTCAAATACAGTTTAGGATGCAAGTTTGCACGGCTGTAGGTTCTTAGTATTACGGACAAATATTTTCATGTGGAACTGTTGAGCCTCTGAAGATGATCATAGAGGTTCCAGTTTTAGCTTCTAATTTAAACAAAAGGGTGTCAGATATGAATAAAGTAGCCTGGAGGCATTTAAAATGAGAAAGTGCCATTTGACATACATACATACATATACCAAGGCTTTTTCCCCTTTACTAGGGAGGTAGCCAAAAAGGAAAAGGCATAAAAAACATTCCCACCCATTCCATCCCCGAAAACACTCCACACACCCCCACCCTCCCTCCTATCTTAGCACCTCCTAGATGACGGGTCATCCCTGCACCCTGTCCACTGCCCTGGGTCAGAAGCAGTGTCGCAAGACACAGCACATCCACAGCAAGGCCGCTTCATTAAATCGGCGACCCCCCCTCTCCGTTCCCCCATATAAAGGAGAGGACGGGGAGAAATCCCTTCGGGCTGCATCAAAATTTTGCTCACACACACTACCTCACCCTCATTTGACATTTGACACTACCTCATTTAACATAGAAAGAATTATTGAGAAAACCCGTAGTCCCTTCACTATTAAGGAGACAACTCGAGGAAGAATGAAATGCACTGATAACAGTTTGAGAGGTCAGGGGCCATCCACTTCAGAATGAGTGAGCTATTACATTAAATGATATTATTATGCTATTAGATTCGCCATTCAATTTGCCGGTTCGCTTCTAGTACGGTGAATGTTGAATGAGTTCCATGCAGGGAAGTTATATTCCCTTTACGAAAAAGCCCGACCCTTGTGTATTCTGCCCACATTGATCGAGATCAAGATGAAATCTTATTCTGGCTTCCTGGCCTAACTTTCATGACTTTCACCAGACAACTTTCTTTAGTTGCAGAACAGCTCAAGATATGGTTGGCTTAATATATAGTTTTTACCTTACTCCATTTAAATATTTAAAAGTAATGGAGGAGGTTTGATAACTAATTATTTGAGAAGGTATTGTCATCACCAAGTAAAGTAACATATCTATGCATTTATTGTAATAAAAAAAATCTTTTGGTCCCAATGGAATGGTAACAGGGAAATGTGGACATCAGCTTTCTTTTCGCTCAATCCACGAAGCATTTCAATCCACAATCGTCTAATGATCAAAAGCACAATAATTCTAATCCTAATATCGTTTCAAAAGAATTGGATCTTTCCACTCTCAGAAAGACGAGCTTAATCATTCTTAATGCAGACTCCTTGGGTGGGTGGGGGGGTGGGGGGGGCGGTGGTACCGTGCGCGTCTGGTAACCGCATGAGGACATCGTCCTCTGTTCGAATCCTGCCCGCGGCGCAGAAGTTAGGAAGGGCAGTCACTCTGAGTAATGACCCCCGACGTTGCTCACCTGAGTCGGACCTGAAGTGACTTGGGCATATGTATCAACTTCCTACGGATATCGTCACTGCAATAATGGCATACCGTGGACATCGTTTTCTGCGTTCATATATGAACAGTTCTGGATCACCTGTAAAGTTGAGGGCCGAGCGGGTACCAGCCCCGCAAATCAGGAAAAAAAAAGCATACTCCTGAATTCCAAATGATTATACACCTCAATCCTCTCCCATTTGCATTTTTTTATTAGTCACCTATTCATTTTGTAACCTCGAATTATTGTGGGAAGTTAGTGTCTTCTTATTGGTAATGTACTAGAATACTGTCATGTGCTTTTCGTAGTGATTGAGTAAATGGAACTAAATATAGTATAGTTAGTTGGAAGCTATGCTGTCCAATGTGCTCTGAACATGTCACATTTGGGGATAAATCCCTCTGCTACTGTGACATAGTTTTAAGAAGGAAATTGTCAGGAATTGGTTTGCCAACAGTGGTTCAGGAATGGAATAGACTTAGTAACCATATAGTGAGCGCTGGATAACCTTATGGATAGGAATGACAGGTGGCAAGGGACAACGAACTGCCTAGTGTAGGCCTTATGGTCTCTCGCACTCTCCTCTATTCTTATGTTCTTATAAATTTGGTTATGACTGACACCAAGTGACTCTATGCAGCTGTATGCACCTCATGTTGATTGGATTTAGTTAATCTCAAGTAGCTCTTTTGCTATGATGACATACTTTATATACTTTCCTCCCTAGTGCTACATGAGTGTCCTTAATTAGTGGTAACCCAGTTCTAGTGAGGATAAAAAGAAGGCAATCATATTCAGGCCTCCTGAGATCAGGCAGCAATAGAACGTTGTCAAAAAAACATTTCAATAAACAGAAGTAAATTAGAATGATAAGGCTAAAATATAAGAAATTAGACTTTCTAGAATGTTACTTATGTTATTCTGGGATGCATATTATATTCTATACCTAAAAATTTGTGCGAAAGAAAATCCTTCTGACTTTGCAGGCAGACAAGCAGTCAGAAAAAAATTGCAAGCATTCAGGAAATATAAAATGAGAGACAGGGAAAGAGATTAAGAAAAATCACATTTTGTCAGAGCAACACTTAGATTCACAGAATGTCAGAAATAGGCTGGTCGCTGGGATATACAAATACATAAAGAGGTAGCATGACAAAGGTGAGCACAGAATGGAAAAAATATGTATACGTGAGTAACCAGTGTTGCAGCCATGCAGGATTGCAGACAAATCACCTTGAAATAAGACACATGGATAGGCAGCCCAACAGCCAGACGGTTAAACGTACAGATAGACGAACAATAGGACTAATGGACAGATGGAAGGATAGAAAGACGGATACAGACTGGACTGATGAAGTGAACCAGACATGCTTGCATAGACATACATACATGCACACATACATATAAACATACATATATACATACATAAACACATACATACATACATACATACATACATACATACATACATACATACATACATACATACATACATACATACATACATACATACATACATTCATACTCGTACATATGTACATACATACATACATACATACACACATACATACATACATACATACATACATACATACATACATACATACATACATACATACATACATACATACATACATACATACATACATACGTACATACATACATACATACATACATACATACATACATACATACATACATACATACATACATACATACATACATACATACATACATACATACATACATACATACATACATACATACATACATACATACATACATACATATGTAAATATTTAAATACATACAAACATTCATATACGCATACATACATACATTGTCCTCTCCATGAAAGATGACCATCAAAATGCGAGCGAGGAAGTTTCATTCAGCTCCTCAAACAGCTGCCAGTTCCATCCTTTAATATCACCAGTTTGTCTTTAGAAATTTACCTATTTGCTATAATTCCTTTCATCTTTTGAAAAAAAAATAATGTGGCAAACTCTTTCCTTTTATCTATCTTAGTTGAACTTCTACAACCCTCCACGATGAAAACTCTGAAACGCTTCAATTCTGTTGATTCCAGAAAATGTCCTCGACATAAAAGTATTGACTTTCTTATTTCATATAATTTCTCTGTAATCTTTTTACTTCGCCTACCTTATCTATTATATTCACAAGCTCTTCCAGCCTTCCGAGTAGAAGAAGACAAATAGGAACAGACAAAGAGGTATCTGATTATTTATGACCTTTGACACTATAGTAGTGATCCCTGGGCTACACGCGACACAATTTTTGCTCCCAAAACAACATAAATAAACAGAAAAACCTTACCACGAATCTTTCTCCTTGTTAAATAAATAGATTTTCGAGCAAACTGCACAGCCTTGCAACACTGTCAGTCTATCATTTTCCTGTCTCGTAATGGTCATTCTCCTAGCATCTCGTACTGCCACAGTGAAAGCTTCCCTATCCTTTGCAGTTAACCAATCATTGAAATACTCCGACCATATTACCCCACGTTTCTTTTCCACGGACTTCTCCTTTTTTCACTACCTCTCCACGCAAACTATCTCTTTGTACTCTTTCCACTTACTTCTATAATATATTTTTACTTCACTGGTGAGAAATTTAGTAACACATTTGTAATTCACAACTAACACCACAGTCGGACAAGGAAAGAGCTGCGTAAGCGAAACTATATATTTCGATTGCTGAAGAGGATCGCAGTTAGCAATCGAAATATATAGTTTCGCAACTCTTTCTTTCGTCCGACTTTGGTGTTAGTTGGGATATTTTTACTTCTTTCAAAATTCCCGAACACCTACACTCTCATATCCGCACTTCTACTAATTTCCCTTATTTTGCTAATTGCTTCTACCCTTTTTCCTCTATAATCCTCATATTCGGTAGTAAAGGTGGCAGCACACTAACCATTTCTTGCTAGCATGCTACTTGCTTTTACTACATCGTTTGAGTACAAACAACTTTGGTTACGCTCTTTTGCTTTTCAAATTTCCAAATGTCAAATTACTCTTGCGTCATATCGTGAGAAGCTGAATGACGAACTAAGAGAAGTTAAACCTAA
>NC_134813.1:14998309-15005809 GCF_046742065.1 Oratosquilla oratoria
TGTGTGTGTGTGTGTGTTGGGGTATAATAACACAAAGTCGAACAAAATATTTGTATTTTTTTCTCTCGTAAAATCCAGATACTTTCGAGGTTTTCATTCAAACTTGGAGTTTGGATTCAATTTTTTGTTTCTCAATATTAAGACTATTTAGTTTCGTATGACTAGACGGAGCAATCTCTGGGATATTTACATCTCAATATTGATAAAAAAAAAATTCAAACACCCAAATATCAGTTGATAATGTCTCATTCGAGATGATGACTGATGAGGATTCGGTTTAACATCGCGAACTCCCCCATATCAGGAGGCTACGACTATTCCCCTTACAAAGGACTTTGTACCGTGGGATCTAATAGACCATGCCCTTGGTCCAACTCGCTGGCGGCAGGTGTTTGATCTCCGTCACCTCGATCTACTTTGCAAGGAGCGACTCTCTAATCCGCTCGGCTAGGGAGCATTCTTGCTTGAGATACCAATAGATAAAATGACTTTGTATGGAATAAGAAGTAACCTGCCAGGATTGATTAGAAATTGACTGAGCTCTTGTAAACAGTGAATTGTTATGAGTAATAAAAGTTTCATCAATGACAGACAACGACCTTAAATCTGCGAAATTAAGTTTCAGAGTCGAATATCAAAGAACCACTCAAATCAACCGAATGTCCAATAAAATGTAATCAAACTAGACCAAAGGTCTGAAAAGCAGATATAAGTAAAAAATGAATCTGATCATAATATATTTGGAATAGTTTTAAGTAAAACAAAGAGAAAGACATGTCCCATGATATACGTGTGTAGCGACATTAAATCATCTGTACATTGTATTTCTGCCTCACACAAGTCAAAAAAATTCTAGAGATTATTGCACAAACTTTTATCTTCAAATGTACAACTAGATTCAACGACTGGTACAGAATTTTGAAGTTGCGTTTCCGTATGTTCCATATATCTTATTAAACTCTTTCGCAAATTAGAAAGGATATAGGTGAAACACAAAGATTATTTCAAATACTAGAAATAAATTGCACAAAAACAGCCTAAATATTTAAACTTTAAGGAAAAACTTGGCACAGGTCTTCACAATTAAAAAATATATATACAATTTCATAAGTCAACAAAAGTAATATTAGGCACTAACCAATTGAAAGACAAGACCAACAAATTATTAGGACGATGAATTAACTAGAAAATAAGATGTTCAATGGGAGAATACAATAAACATCGATATCATACCTAAACATACACAAAACACAGACAGACACTTACACAAACACTTACACATACACATACACACATAAATATGTACGAACAAAAACACACAAACACAAACGCACACACACACACACACACACACACACACACACACACACACACACACACACACACACACACACACACACACACACACACACACACACACACACACACACACACACACACACACACACACACACACACACACACACACACACACACACACACACACACACACACACACACACACACACACACACAAACACCCATCCACTAACACATACAATCAGAAACTAAACAAAAAATGTTGGAGCCAGTCTAAATGGACAAATATTGGACTCCGTAGAAGTTGGAAGCAATTCACCAATCATTTATTGAAAAGAATAAATTCGCACGGTGTATATGAAAATTATAATACTTTGCACATATTCCTTCATTCTTTTATGTGTTTGTCTATTCTAATATTCTATTATGGACCAGAAAATCTATTGTCTGAATTGCTTCCCTTTGTAATTTATTATAATCTCAATTAATCCCCAGGTTAAAACGGAATAGATTACAGACATTATACTGTGTCACTTAAGACAGTTGTGTTTTGGTTAGAGCAGGACGTTGTATTGAAACGGATAGAATATATATATATATATATATATATATATATATATATATATACATTTTTTGGTAGGAGGCCATGTTGTATACATGATTTCAAGAAATCTACAGCGACAATGGCGTTGTTGAGTTTATATTGGAGCTTTAATTTCTCTCGTGCAACAAGTTTTTGTGGTGGTTCCAAATAGCTGAGAAGGTGTCCAAAAGACATTGGGTGCGGTTTTCTCTTTTTTAATTCTCCTATACGTATTTCGACCTTAATCGGTCATCCTCAGGGAGGGAGTAACAATAGTTGGTGATTACAATGTTTAAATACAGGCCGTACATTGGCCGAACACTGGGAGAGGTCATTTCATGTAGCCGTGATCCGTAGCGCTGCGTACGTGGAAGTAGCAACTTCCTTGTAGATTGTGGAAAGGGGTGTTATTGTTTGTGTTATGTGCGTCTACTGCTTGGGAGTGTGGTTGTGGGCATGAGTTGTATGTTAATGGAAGGTTTCTCGATGTATATGTTCACTGCTTCGGCCATCTTAAGGCGAAGGGGGTCGTGGGCTTTGTAGATTATTTTAGTGTTTTCGTTTAGTGTTTGTCTGGTGATGGTGGTTTTGTGTTCTTTTGTCATATGTGTTTTGATGGCGCCATTCTGGAGGTGGTATGAGAGTCTTTTGGAGAGGGTCATAGAAGTCATGCCAATGTATGAGGAGGTGCGGTGCTGACAATCACCGACAGGGCAATCAAACTTATACACGACGTTGACTTCTTGTAGAGGAGGGTTGGGGGGCTGGCTGTTGTTCTTAATAACCAGGGTGTGTGTTTTGGAGGTTTTGTAGTATACGATTAGGCGTATCTTAGTGTCTGGGTTGTTGGGTCGAATGTTACGTGTGATAATATTTTGAAGTGTTCTTTCGTCTTCTTTGTAGCCGGTGTTCATATGTCCTTTGTAGTACAGGTCCAGTGTTGGTATATTGGTGTTTGTGGGTGTTGGTTGGCCGGTAAAGGAGTTCATCTTGTTTTTGATAATGGATTCGATGGAGTGTTGTGGATAGCCGTTGTTGACAAGTAGTGTTGTTATACGTTGGAGTTCGTTGTTCGTGGTTTTCCATGTACTGCTGTGGGAGAAGGCTCGGTTCACTAGTGATCGGATCACGCTTTGTTTGTAGCGTTCTGGGCATTCGCTACTGCCGTTAAGACAGAAACCAAGGTTAGTGTCTTTGACGTAGACTTCAGTCGTGAAACGATCTGAGGCTGTGCCTACTAGTATATCTAAGAATGGGAGGGTGCCATCGTTGCGTTGGTGTTCATAGGTGTAATTGAGGGTTGAATGTTTCTTGAATGTGTGTGAGAGTTGAGTTACAGATTGGGAATCTTTTGCGCTAATGAAAATGTCGTCAACATACCGGGCGTAGATACAGGGCTGCATGTCAGGATGGTCGTTGAAGACTTTCTCTTCGATGGATCCCATATAGAAGTTGGCGAAGAGTGGTCCAAGGGGGGATCCCATTGCCACGCCGTCTACCTGTATGCGCATTTTCCCATCTGGACCGTAGAAGGGAGCTTCCATCGTGCAGATTTCAAGGAGTTCTCGGAGGATTGCTTCAGGGACGGCGAGGGGTGTTGAGTTGGGCTTGTGGTAGATACTCTGGCAGATGAGGTCAATAGTCTCTTTTACTGGCACATTTGTGAACAGATTCTCAACATCTAATGAGGCTATGACCCCTACTGGTTGGGAGGATTCAAGGATGGTGAGGAATTCAACCCTCAATTACACCTATGAACACCAACGCAACGATGGCACCCTCCCATTCTTAGATATACTAGTAGGCACAGCCTCAGATCGATTCACGACTGAAGTCTACGTCAAAGACACTAACCTTGGTTTCTGTCTTAACGGCAGTAGCGAATGCCCAGAACGCTACAAACAAAGCGTGATCCGATCACTAGTGAACCGAGCCTTCTCCCACAGCAGTACATGGAAAACCACGAACAACGAACTCCAACGTATAACAACACTACTTGTCAACAACGGCTATCCACAACACTCCATCGAATCCATTATCAAAAACAAGATGAACTCCTTTACCGGCCAACCAACACCCACAAACACCAATATACCAACACTGGACCTGTACTACAAAGGACATATGAACACCGGCTACAAAGAAGACGAAAGAACACTTCAAAATATTATCACACGTAACATTCGACCCAACAACCCAGACACTAAGATACGCCTAATCGTATACTACAAAACCTCCAAAACACACACCCTGGTTATTAAGAACAACAGCCAGCCCCCAACCCTCCTCTACAAGAAGTCAACGTCGTGTATAAGTTTGATTGCCCTGTCGGTGATTGTCAGCACCGCACCTCCTCATACATTGGCATGACTTCTATGACCCTCTCCAAAAGACTCTCATACCACCTCCAGAATGGCGCCATCAAAACACATATGACAAAAGAACACAAAACCACCATCACCAGACAAACACTAAACGAAAACACTAAAATAATCTACAAAGCCCACGACCCCCTTCGCCTTAAGATGGCCGAAGCAGTGAACATATACATCGAGAAACCTTCCATTAACATACAACTCATGCCCACAACCACACTCCCAAGCAGTAGACGCACATAACACAAACAATAACACCCCTTTCCACAATCCACAAGGAAGTTGCTACTTCCACGTACGCAGCGCTACGGATCACGGCTACATGAAATGACCTCTCCCAGTGTTCGGCCAATGTACGGCCTGTATTTAAACATTGTAATCACCAACTATTGTTACTCCCTCCCTGAGGATGACCGATTAAGGTCGAAATACGTATAGGAGAATTAAAAAAGAGAAAACCGCACCCAATGTCTTTTGGACACCTTCTCAGCTATTTGGAACCACCACAAAAAAATATTGTACGAGAGAAAATAAAGCTCCAATATAAACTCAACAACGCCATTGTCGCTGTAGATTTCTTGAAATCATGTATATATACATATATATATATATTTATATATATATATATATATATATATATATATATATATAGATATATATATATATATATGTAGAGACATAGGGACAAATTATAGTAAAGGTGGAGGGGGAAACACGGGTCTTTATCTGTATATCTAGTTTATTAATGACCAGTTTCGCTATTGTAAGCGAAACCGGTCAGGAATAAACTCGATATTCAGATAAAGACCCGTGTTTCCCCCTCCACCTTTCCCATAATATATATATATATATATATATATATATATATATACATATATATATATATATGTATATATAATATATATGTATATGTATATAAATATATATATTATATATATATAAATATATATATATATATATATATATATATATGTATATATATATATATATATATATCAGGTTAGGCCGCCGTTACTTCCGGGGAAGGTCGGGGTGAGGGCGGTACGAAACCTGCCACAAGCGAAGTTGAACCAAGGGAATAGTTCATTAAAGTCCATGCTACAAAGCCCTCTGTGAGGAGCACCGTCTTAGCCCCCAAGATGGGGGAGTGTGTGACGTTAAACCCTATCATCATATATATATATATAGATATATATATATATATATATATATATGTATATATATATACATACATATATACATATATATATGTATATATATACATATATATATATGTATACATATGTATATATATATACATACATATATATATATATATATTTATATATATATATATACATATATATATATTGCAGTAATTCACAAGGCACACGTGAAAATAATATACAGAAAAAACACTGGGAAATAAGAAGCTTAGTCCGAACGTTTTCGTCTATTTAAGACATTATCAAGGAATGCACAGTTACAGAGACATAGGTGAATATATATAAACATAAAGTAGAAGACAAGCTAGGAACATGGGAAGGACTCACAAGATGCTTCGTAATCAGGTAGAGACGTATGTTTACTTATGAGGACGTTTGGTCACATGACGTTACGTCACCCCGGCCTAGTAACACTTGGGGAATTTTTTACAATTTTATCAATAATAAAATCATCAAGTTTAAATAATCCTAAACTTAAATTGATATTATGGTCAAAGGTTTGCTTAATGTGACTGGATTCGATAATGTTTCTTTCTAATAAAGATCTACAAGAAATTATTACATTAGAATTATCCCAGTCAATAGGATGGTTGTGGTCTCTTACATGGATAAAAAGGCCACTGGAACTTTGCCCACTCCTTACACTCTAGGAGTATTTATGCTGATTTATCCTAGTTTTTAAGTCTTTACCAGTTTGGCCGATATAAAAAAAATTATATTTAAGTCATGGAATAGAGTAAACACAACCCTCATTTACTTCAGGTGAATTTTTGATGAGCTTACTTTTTATAGTATTGTTATTTTTGAAAACCAAGTTGATGTTAAATTGTTTGATAATATTAGGCAAACCAACTACTTTCTCACTGTAAGGAAGAACCAAAAGGTTCTTTTTGTCATATACTTTTCTTTCGTGTGAGGTGTTATGGAAAGTTTTGTAAGCCATTTTATGAGAAGTGTCTACTAAGTGTTTTGGATATTTTAATTCAGAAGCTATGCTATATATCTTTCTCAGCTCCTCACCCAAAAATTCCGGGCTACATATCCTGTAAGCTCTAAGAAACATAGAACTAAAGACAGAAAGTCTTGTCTTCTGATGATGAGCCGAGTAAAAGTGGACATATGATGCGACATTAGTTGGTTTTCTATAAACGTCATATTTAAATTCTCTACCATTTCGATGAATTAAAATATCCAAAAATGATAATTTATTTTCTATTTCTATTTCAAAAGTGAATTTGATTGAAGGGACCATACCTTCAATCAAATTCACTTTTGAAATGATCATCATTTGCCCGCAGCAACGCAAGGGTAATTTGGCTAGTATGTGTATATATATCTATATATACATACATATATATATACATATATATATGTATATATGCATACATATATATATATATATATATATATATATATATGTATATATATTTATATGAAAGAGGGGACGGAGAGGGGGGGTCGCCGATTAAATGAAGCGGCCTTGCTGTGGATGTGCTGTGTCTTGCGACACTGCTTCTGACCCAGGGCGGTGGGCAAGGTGCAGGGATGACCCGTCATCCAGGAGGTGCTCAGATGAAAGGGAGGGTGGGAGGGGTGTGGAGTGTATTTAGGGATGAAATGGGTGGGAGTGTTTTTATGCCTTTCCCTTTTTGGCTACCTCCTTTGAAAAGGGGAAAAAGCCTTGGTATATGTATGTATGTATGTATATATATGTATATATACATACACATATATATATATATATATATATATATATATATGTATATGCTTATGTATATGTATATATACACACACACATATATATATATATGTATATATATGTAAATATATGTATATATACATATATATACACACACAAACACACACACACACACATATATATATATATATATATATATATATATATATATATATATATATATATGAACAATAACCACAGAAGGGAAACATGTAGACAGTAAATACTTTCGTATATTTCATCATCAGACTAAAGCTGTAATATACGAAAGTGCTTACAAACTAAAAGATTCCTTTATCC
>NC_134813.1:15020809-15023309 GCF_046742065.1 Oratosquilla oratoria
ATGAATCATACACTAGTTTGTGGCATACTTGTTTTTTGCCATCCTGTACTTGTTTTAGTGCTAATAGTATACATACAAAAACTTTTTTTGTGTGACCATATGGTCACGCTGGTCTTTCAAGGGTTAAAAACAATTGCCTTCCACCTTTGAGCCCCCTTCAAGAAACGAACCTGATGTATCAGTGCACATGCACTGATGGCAACTGCATTGGCTTTACCTCTACCTACATTGGTTCCACTACGAACTTCCTAACAAACCTCCCATCTATACATAGTCCAACAACCATAGCTCAGCACCGATCCAACGATCCGATTAGCCGAGCTCTTGCTACCGACTCGGCGCTCTGATTGGTTGAGAAGTTTTGCTACTTTTCGGGACGCATATCAGCCCACTACCATCATGTTTGCATTCCCCACATAAGAGGAAGTCAACTCACTACCGAAACTAGTTCTCTTGAAGAAGTTGGTATCGTGCAGATTAAAAGAGGTCTCGAGAGCCTGAGATAGAATTTTATTTTTACTTCAGTAACTGTCTGAAGATAGTTGTTGTCTTACCAGAAAAAAATAAAGAAAAAATCATATAATAAAGAATGGAGTCGTCCCCATTAACTCTAAAAAATCTGCATTTTAAATGGCCTTCTCCCCCACATGGAAGATACACCCACACTCTCACACACACGCGCGCACACTCACTCTCTCTCTCTCTCTCTCTCTCTCTCTCACACACACACACACACACACACACACACACACACACACACACACACACACACACACACACACACACACACACACACACACACACACACACACACACACGCTCTCTCTCTCTCTCTCTCTCGATGGCGCAGTGATAGCGTTCACGGCGGCCACTACGTTGGTCTAGGTTCGAACCCCGCCCAGGGCTGAAATAATTTCAATATCGCTACGCTGTGAGTCGTTATTCCAACTCTCGTGTGAGGGGAGTTGTGTGTGTGTGTGAACGTGTAAGGTCACAGCATTACCCATAGATCAGTCATATTGAGCTCTAAGCTCTTTTGCGGGAGGTTAAGAGATGTCGATCACGAACCCAACACGTGATCCAAGACCATTGTGAATCATACATACATATAGATATATATATATATATATATATATATATGTATATATGTATATATGTATATATATATACATATATATATGTATATTTATATATATATATATATATATATATATATATATATTTATACACATATATATACATGAATGATAGACTGTGTTTTCAATACTGAACTCACCAGGAATAAATAGGGTAGCAGCATCAAACGCTCCAATTTTTCTACCAGTCCCAAGCGACCCAAGGAGGCTTCTTGAATTCTTCAGAGAGCAATGACGACTTGAGAAACGGAACAAACATAAACCTAAGATTTACTTTTTTTCTATTTCTCTCATAACAATTATGCACTGCACGTTCTTACAACACTCTGAAGGGAATTAATGACATATGTAATCTCACTGTAATTTCTCGTTGTTGCAAGACATGATTGCGTTTAATTATGCGATTATTGTTTGACCGTCGCCAGATGTCTGAAATCGGCCTTTGAACTGAGTATGTGGGCTTTGCATGCGTGATGGCAAGCTGCTGTGTGCTAACGTTTGTAAGCAAACAGGCTTGAAAAGAACGTGAGAAATGTTATCTGGATTTTCTTCGTGTATTCAAGTACCATTCGACCTAATACAAAAGAAGTCAATGTACCTGTTTCTTGGCTAAAAACAGGATTATGAATACTCGTCCTTTCATCAATGAGAGTACTGATCGATCTAATTCAATGATCTACTATTTTTTTATGTTTTTTTATATTCATCCGTAGCTGAGCTTCAGTTGTCGAGCTCAGTATTCATTGCAGCAGTCTGCATAGTTAGATCGTGACAATAAAACAGATATATTCTATTACCTATTTTAAATTAAAAATAAGTTTTATAAACCTGTTTATACAATGCAAGGTATATTATTCCATGATTAAGAAAGATTTAATTTATTTTATCTTTTTTATTCCATTAAAACTAACACCAACCATTCGATTTTCTTTTTAAAGAATGAAAATTAAATTATTGAGTTTTCGGATGAGGTTATCTAATAATTTTGTTAATTCTGCATTCAGCAATTATCCGAGAAGACACATAATACAAAAAGCTTAATTTTTCTTTAATCTTCGTATTTCATTACCTCCACATCGTTTATCCTGCAATCAGAATATATCATATGAAATGTTTTATTGATATTTTACACATTTTGCCTTGTAAATGGCTTCGTACCCTAATAGTTGACTGATTTTTACTATATATCATATACTCCACATATGATATGATATGATGATATGGTTTAACGTCACACACTCCCCCCTATCGGTAGGCTAGGACGGTGCCCCTCACAGAGGGCTTTGTAGCCTGGAATTTAATAAACCATGCCCTTGGTTCAACTTCACCGGTGGCAGGATTCGAACCACACTCACCTCGACCTT
>NC_134813.1:15043309-15045809 GCF_046742065.1 Oratosquilla oratoria
TAACAAGCTGATTCTTCTGTATCTACTATACTCACACTTGTCCCCTTTTCCCTTATAAAGTGGAACTATACAGGCACTCTACCCTCTTTTAAACAAACATTAAATAACCCCACTTGCCAGTCCACCATCACTGTACATTGATTTTTTTTTAGACATTCCGCATGACATCCATCCAACCCAGGTGCCTTACATGCCCTCATCATCTTAACAACTGCCTTCACTTCGTCTTTCATTAATTCTCCTTCATTTTCATCACTCATCACGATAATTTTCTTAGCGCTTCCCACTCAACTACATTTTCTTCCCTGCCCTCCTTTACATTTAACAACTTCCTAAAATTAAAATACTCTGCCCATATTCCTCTTACTGCCTCCTCTTCCATTATCCTCTGCCCATCTGCATCTTTTACCTTCTCTTCTCTAATTCATTCGCCTCCTCTTCCTCTTTTATTTTCTTTCCAAAACATTTTTATTACTTTCAAAATTTTCTGTCATAATCTTACCCCATTTCACATCTGCTCTCCTTTTTGTCTTCTGTATCTTATGCTTTACTTTTCTTTTATTTCTACCTCTCATAAGATTCCCTTGTCCTAACTTGTAACCAATCTGTCAAAGCTCGCTTCTTTTCTTCTACAATCTTCTTTGCTTCTTCATCCCACCACTCACTACTCTTCCTTCTATTCTCTCTCTTCCTCCTTGTTCCACACACCATCTTTGCACACCTTGTGACTCCCTTCTTGAACCATCTTCATTCCTCCTCCACTCCCAGTTCTACTCTAACCTTCACTCCTTCCCACTCCTCTCTCAGCTTCTTCTTGTACTCCTTCTCCTTTTCTTTCTTATTTAATGAGTTCACTCTAATAATAATAATAAATTTAAGCACACATACTTATCCATAAAAATTACGCGGCGCACTTAGGGAATAATCGCGGCGCATATTTTGATAATCACAGTCCTAGGCGTTATACATTAAGTATAGACTGTATCAAGTATAGACTGAATGGTACTACCTGGTATGACCACACGAATCAAAACAGAAACTGAAACTTGTTACAATGAAAATTATCTATAATAAATAAGGTATAACCAGACACTGAAATATTCGGAACTACTTCCAAGGCAACCAACAAGCACCATCAGCACCTCGAGTAACTTTCCCCACTGTTTGTATATGTGCCGCACACCAAAGAGGTCTAACAAACACTACATTAAGAATGCTAAGTAGAGCACAAATCTAGAACAAAGAAAATGGAGAAAAATTAGGGCATATGGAAGTACAGTCACGAACATAAGTTTTGATCCATTTAAAGTTTTTCATGACACAAAATTCATATTCTTTAATTGGCTTTTTATCTGTTGAATGAAAATTACCTAATGTAAGCAAAATACGACGTAGAAAAATATATCACGAATTCGAAGAAAGATGACTGTGGTAACTGTAGCGTGGGTCTAAACTTTCGATTATGACTGTAGCAAGTAAAAATCAAACAAGACAGTGTGGTAATACTACCAAAAGAAGAGCTGCTACCTGCATACACTTTACGATTAATGAACATAAGAATAATAATGGTAGAATCTATATTAGCAATGGCTATTATAGTAACAACATCAATAGCAATAGCAACAGCAACATGAGGAATAGGAATAAGAATAAGAATAGGAATATCATAAGCAAAAACAATAACAATGAAAATAAGATTCAATATTATCCCCTACTTTCTACCCTCCTTCCCTTAGCTCATATGTCACATTCTCAAGAGAAATGTCTGATGAGCAGGAAAGAGAAAAGGCATGGACCATGGGTGACTGGAGAATGGTTGTGTATGGATGGCATTTCGACACAGCCCGATGGGGAGGTAGAGAGAGGGGCGGGGGTGGCCGTGTAAGTGAATTGACCCTTCCGTGGATGTGCTGTGTCTTGCTACATTTTGTCTGAACCAGGTAGTGGGCAAGAGACAGGTATTAGCCTTCATCCACGATCCACGAAGAATTAAGATGAGAGGAAAACAAAGGTAGTAGATGGGAGTAGAATTGGTGGGAGTGGAGTGGGTGGGACTGGATTGTGTGGCAGTGGAGTGGGTGGGATTGGACGCATGCCTTGACTGGCTGCCTCCTTAGAAAAGGGAAGTAACCCTTGGCGTATATATATATATATATATATATATATATATATATATATATATATATATATGTATGTATATATATGAATATATATATATATGTATATACAAATGTATGTATCTATAGACATATATATGTATGTATGCATATGTGTATATATACATATATATATATGTATGCATATGTGTATATATACATATATATATATATATATATATACATATATATATATATATATATATATATATATATATTTCCAACAGTCGTCCCCAAACTCAAACCGAGGCTTGAGAGGAGCAAAGCCGACGCTCTACCAACTGAGCAAAAAAGATTCTAAAACTCTTCAACTGAGTGCGAGACTTGGGAGTTCTAGCGAGTCC
>NC_134813.1:15053309-15058309 GCF_046742065.1 Oratosquilla oratoria
TTCATTAGCGCTCATAACAAATTAGACTCTTCGCTCATCCTACAACAATTACATACTTGTTCATGCACCACATCTGTCAATTTTGCTTCTCTTATCTTCAATAATCACAAATTGTTTTGTCCACACCGTTTTATTCCTTCATCTCTTATCTTTAACAATCACGATTTATTTTGTCCACAATGACTTACTCTCATATATTTGCTATTCGATTATCTCTAAATCTAACCAGCTATCATTACTGGCATTTTCTAGCGGTGTGTTCTTCAACAAATGCTTCAAAATCGTTTTCTATTGTCGTAATTGTATTATCGTGTTTTTTTAACGTTTCTTTTTTTCCTTTGCTTTTCACACTCTTTTTTTTTTATTCCGTTTATTGTTTTTCAATATTCAGTTTCTTGTACGAACTAGTTTTTGTAACTTGGTCTTTATATTCTAGAATAAACATCTAGGGATGTGTGGAGAATGGCTGTATATAGATGATACTGTGATGCAAAGAAGGGAGGAGGCAGGGAATAGGGGACTGAGGAGTGGTTATGTGTGAATGACATCTTGACGCATCCCGAAGCGATTTCTCCACGTCCACACTATTTTCCGCATGAGGGGACGGAAAGCGTGGGTCGCAATTACGTGAAGCGGTCTTACTGTGGATGTAGTGTCTTGCTGCATGGCTTCTGACCCAGGGCTGTGAACAGGACAAGGATGACCCTTCATTCACGAAGAGCTAAGATGAGAGGGAGGAAAGGGAGGTGGATGGGAGTGGAATGAATAGAAGTAAAATGGCGGGTGGGGAGTGCACATACTTTTTGACTTGACTAGCTTCCTTATGAAGGGAAAAAGTATTTGGTATATAGACAGAAACTATCAAAATCGTCACAATTTTTCCAATGTTTTTCTCTCCAAAAATCGTTAAATCTAGCACTATTTTCTTTTTTCTAATAACGATTACGTTCCACATGTCAATTTTCTCACTCACGTTTTCTTAAAAACCCATTTTGCTCCACTATTTCTTTTACAAATCTGAATAACATAGATAAGGTGTAACGAACAAAATCGACATTTTCCAAAGTGCGTGTGTGTGTGTGTGTGTGTGTGTGTGTGTGTGTGTGTGTGTGTGTGTGTGTGTGTGTGTGTGTGTGTGTGTGTGTGTGTGTGTGTGTGTGTGTGTGTGTGTGTGTGTGTGTGTGTGTGTTTGTGTGTGCGCGTGCGTGTATTTACCTAGTTGCATTTACCTAGTTGTATCTTACGGTAAGGGGAGATACGCTCGTGCTGTCACGTCTTTGTATCTCACAGTATCTAGTTTGCTTTTAAATTCATGTATGCATTTTGCACACACTATTGTTTCGTCCAGTTTGTTCCAGACATCCATCACTCTGTGTGGAAAGCTGTTTTTTCAAGGTCTCTTTTATAACTGTACTTTTCGTAATTCTTTTCATGTCCTCTTGTATTTCTCTTCTCCCAATTTAGTAAGTCTTCTCTATTAAGAACTTCCATGCCTCCCATATTTCTAGAGATAGTCAATAGGTCACCTCTTTCTCTTCTTTGTTCCTGATTCGGTAAATCTCTCTTCATATGACAATATTCAAAGTGTTGGGGCCATCTTCGTAATTGCTCTTTGGATTATTTCTATTTTCTTTATATTCTTTTTAGTACTGGATGTCCATAGTGTCACTGCATACTTCAGTCTTGGGCTTATCAGTGTGACTAGTATTTTCTTCACAATTTCTTTGTCCAAGTAGGTAAATGCCAATTTTATTGATCTGTTTATCAGGAGTCAAATCGTTTGTCATAATTACTCCCAAGTCCTTTTCAGAACTCGTTTTGCTTTACTTCCTTTGTACCAATTTTATATTGTCCTGGTATTCTTTTTTTACTTTTTCCAAATTCTATTATGTGTGTGTGTGTGTTTGTGTATTTGTAACTGTGTCTGTGTTTGTGTCCATGTGTATTTGCAAGAGTTCATATGCATTAATGCATGCGTGAATTTTTTTTTTTTGTGTTTGTTTTATTTGTGAACAAGTTGAGGCGTGTTTCTATGAACTGAACCTATTCTCCTTATATTTTTTTCCCTTTTGTATATTGTTAACACAATCTGATTATATTTGCCATATACAATTATTTCTTTTTTTAATTTTGATAAGATTCGTGATTAAAGGAGACTGTATAGATCAATCTTTAAGGTATTCATTAAACCATCTGATATTTGCCACAGCAAACTCTACATAATGATATACGATATGCTAAAACCTGAAGTTTTCTATTCTTGCATATGCAAATTTGAAAATGCAAACTTATGCTAAGTTGAGTCGTGATTAAACGTGACTGTTGAGTTCAATCTTTAAGTTATTCATTAAATTATCTTATATCTGCCACAACGGACTCTGTATAATGCTGTACGATATATTATAACTTGAAGTTTTCCATTTTTGTATACGCAAATTTGAAAATGCAAACCTATGCTAAGTTGCTACGATCCCAAGTATACATTTTAAGTGACAAGGCGGTCATACCAATCAAGGGAAGCAGAGAACTAGGAGAAGTGAATCCGTAGATTTCCACTTCGTAGGAATAAACTCCCGGATGTCTGTTCTTCAGAGCTGTTACTTTGAATTGGACGATGTCTTATCTCTCCCTGTAATGGAAAAACTCCTTTAAAGTAGTAAAGGATGGAAAAGACGTTGCGCGTTGAAATATTAAGATTTAGAAACATGAGTAATCAAAAGCGTGTATCAAAGTAGGAATAAACAATCTAATCATGGTATAAATCAGTGTCTTTTAACCGGTGGGGAATTCCCCACTGGTGGGGAATGGCGGAGTTGCCAAGTAGGAAAAAAAAATTAAGGGCCGTAGAACAGAACAAAAAGCAAAGCGTATATTTACGTACTAAACACTGCATGGGTTAAAATCGAATTTGTCAAAGACCGATGCTGTGGTGGGAAATGGAGAGTTGGCTCACTAAAAAGTGGGGAATTGGAGAAAAAAGGTTAAGAACCCCTGGTATAAATGAATAAATAACAAAACATAAAAAATAACAAACACATATATGTATAGAATAATATGCGCAAAATTATGCACGCACGCACACACACACACACATACACATACACACACACACACACACACACACACACACACACACACACACACACACACACACACACACACACACACACACACACACACACACACACACACACACACATACACACACACACACGCACACACACACGCACACACACACACACACACACACACACACACACACACACACACACACACACACACACACACACACACACACACACACACACACACACACACACACACACACACACACACACACACACACACACACACACACACACACATATTATATATATATATATAAATACATATATATATATAAATATATATATATATACATATATATATATAAATACATATATTTTGCAGCAACCACCGTGAAATTGAAAAAACAGATACCGAACGTTTTCGTCTATTTAGACATTTTCAAAGTTACCTTTGAAAATGTCTAAATAGACGAAAACGTTCGGTATCTGTTTTTTCAATTTCCCGGTGGTTTCTGCAAAAATATTTTATTACGTGTGTTATGTGATTTCTTTGTATATACATATATACATATATATATACATATATATATATATACATATATATATATACATACATATATATGTATGTATATGCATATATTTACATATATACATATATATATCTAAGTCTAAATAAAAAAAAATCTTCTAAAAAACGCTGTGGAAATCGGGGACAGGTGGTATTACGGCGACACTTTGTCCTAAAAATATTCTTGAAAAAGCGCTTGGGTAAGTTGGGGTCAAGTGATATTCTTCTTCATCATCTTTTTCTTCTTCTTCTTCTTCTTCTTCTTCTTCTTCTTCTTCTTCTTCTTCTTCTTCTTCTTCTTCTTCTTCTTCTTCTTCTTCTTCTTCGCATTCTTCTTCTTCGCATTCTTCTTTTTCTTCGCATTCTTCTTCTTCTTCTTCTTCTTCTTCTTCTTCTTCTTCTTCTTCTTCTTCTTCTTCTTCTTCTTCTTCTTCTTCTTCTTCTTCTTCTTCTTCTTGTTTTTCTTCTTGTTCTTGTTCTTGTTCTTCTTCTTCTTCTTCTTCTTCTTCTTCTTCTTCTTCTTCTTCTTCTTCTTCTTCTTCTTCTTCTTCTTCTTCTTCTTCTTCTTCGCGTTTTTCTTCTTCTTCTTCTTCTTCTTCTTCTTCTTCTTCTTCTTCTTCTTCTTCTTCTTCTTCTTCTTCTTCTTCTTCCTCGCGTTCTTCTTCGCGTTTTTCTTCGCGTTTTTCTTCGCGTTCTTCTTCGCATTCTTCTTCGCGTTCTTCTTCGCGTTCTTCTTCGCGTTCTTCTTCGCGTTCTTCTTCGCGTTCTTCTGCCTCGCGTTCTTCTGCCTCACGTTCTTCTTCTTCGCGTTCTTCCTCGCGTTCTTCTTCGCGTTCTTCTTCGCATTCTACTTCGTGTTCTTCTTCGCGTTCTTCTTCGCGTTCTTCTTCCTCGCGTTCTTCTTCGTGTTCTTCTTCGCGTTCTTCTTCGCGTTCTTCTTCGCGTTCTTCCTCGCGTTCTTTTTCGCGTTCTTCTTCGTGCTGGGGATCCCGTGTTGGGGTTCCGCCCCGAGGCCGAAGGGGAAAACGAGGGATTAGAGCGCGGAAATCTGCGGCCGTAGGCCGCTGTTTCCGCAGCCAAGCCCCCGGCGAAGCCCGCGTCTTGTGCATATATATATACATATATATATGCATATATATATATGTATATACATATATATAAGCACTTCGACAAGGTGACAATTCTTCATGCGGGCTATTCTAGGGTGACAATTCTAAATGTGGGCTATCCTGGGTTTACAATTCTTCGGCTAAGTTGATGACAATGAGCAAAACCCTAATCAAACCTAACCTATCCTAACGTAATCTAACCTAGCCTAATATTTATTCCACTGTTGATATACGACGCACTAGGGTGACAATTCT
>NC_134813.1:15063309-15073309 GCF_046742065.1 Oratosquilla oratoria
TCTCAATCTGCACCTTTTACCTTTTCTTCTCTACTTGATTCGCCTCCTCTTCCTCTTTTAATGTCCATCCAAAACACTTTTTATTGCTTTCTAAAATTTTCTGTCATACTCTCATCCCATTTCACATTTGCTCTCCTCTTTGCTTCCGTTATCTTATGGCTAACTTCTCTTCTCTTTACTTTGTACCTCTCATACGACTCCCTCTTCCTAATTTGTAGCCAATCTATGAATGCCTGCTTCTTCCCTTCTACACCCTTCTTTGTTTCCTCATCCCACCACTCACTACCCTTCCTTCTATTTCCTCCCGCCCTCCTTGTTCCACACACCATCTTTGCACACCTTATGACTCCCTCCTTGAACCATCCCCATTCCTCCTCCACTCCTAGTTCTACTCTATCCTTTACTCCCTCCCACTCCTCTTTCAGCTTCTTCTCATGGTCGTTCTCCTTTTTTCCCCTCATTTAAGCAGTTCACTCTAAGTACCTCCCTACCTTCTGCCAATTTTTCTCTTTCTCCACCTATTCTCCACTCTCAATTTACCTTCCACCAGAAAATTATCTGATATTCCCCCACTCTCTCCCCTTAGAACATGTACATCCTTAACTCTTCCTACCATACTCCTGGTTACCACTACATAGTCCATTAATGCTCTATCTGCCACCCTTCCATCCACTATATATATATATATATATATATATATATATATATATATATATATATATAGTTAAAAACGACAGCAAAAGAATTACTAACTTTTTCCGTGAGCTCGTAAGCTTGAAAGCTCACAAAAAAGTTAATCAATGACTCTTTTGCTCTCGTTTTTAACAGAATATGCCTTAGAGAGAATTTCCTACCACACGAGGATGTGGTATAGATGAGAGTAAAAGGGAAGAGATAGGCAGTATGTTTGTGAGAAGAAAGATGGATGTGCAGGCTTTGAGTGAAACTAAAATGAAAGGAAAGGGCAACTGTGAGTTTGGGAGTGTAGCTGGGAGGTACTCAGGAGTGAAGAGGGGACGAGGGAGAGAAGGGGTGGCTATACTAGTAAGTGAAGAGATGAGCGGGTAGTGGAGTGGAAGGAGGTTTCATCAAAGTTGATGTGGATGAAGGTGAAACTGGGAAGGAAGATGTGGGTTTTTGTAAGTGCATATGGACCTGGTAGTGAGAAGAGCGTAGAGGAAAGGGAGGCTTTTTTGGTAGATATAAATGAGTGCATAGAAGGATTAGGGAGAAATATCAATATAGTTGTATTGGGAGACCTTAATGCTAGGGTAGGAAATGAACCAATAGACTGAGTGTTTGGGAAGTATGGAGTTCCAGGTAAAAGTCATAGTGGAGAATGTGTCTTGAAAGAGAGTTAATGATATCAAATACAGTGTTTAGGAAGAAAGTCAATCATAAATACACATGGGAGTATATATATATATATATATATATATATATATAACATATATATATATATTTATATATACATATATATATATACATATATATATATCAAAACATAAATCAATAAATATAAATGCCGATGGCACTGTATGGGATAGAGACTTGGAATTTAAGGGAAGCAGAGAAGATTTTTTTTAAATGCGTTTGAAATGAAAGGTCTGAGAAGTATGGTAGGAGTTACTGGATTGGATAGAGTGAAAGACGAGGAGGTGAAGAGGAGGATGGGAGTGGAAAAGATGGCAGACATGGCTGGTGAAAAATTATTGGGATGTTTTGAACACATGGAAAGAATGAATGATGGGAGATTTGTAAAAAGAGTGTGGAAGGCATAGGTGGAGGTAGTGAACTTCAGGGGACGACCGAGGATAAAATGGATGGCCCAGCCTGGCGCATAACACAAGAGATCACTTTTACACATACCAGGTCTAACACTCCCACGGTGTCAAATCAACCTTTTTTTCAACTAGAGTGATATAAATGTGGAACAAGCTAAAAGAGGAGACATACGAAAGCACCAGCATCAGTTGCTTCAAGAGACGCTTTGCCAGAGATTGACAGAACAACCCTGACATATACAATTACGTCCTACTGAGGCATTTAAGATAGCCTGTCTACAAATTCAACGTCCTAAAACTACGTACAATGGGTACGACCTCATTACCCACGTGGGTAGCTATTGACCCATATATACGTTAAATATACAATTAGAAATACAAAATGGACGAGGAATTAAAGTTTTTATGACATGTGGAATCACCTCGACAAGTGTATTTATTCGCTTATATATATATATATATATATATATATATATATATATATATATATATATATATATATATATATATCTTCTGCAGGCAGCTTATGTGGAACCTCTCTAGCGTCTTGATGTGCCCTCGGTCTTTGTGCGTACAGTGAGGTCCCTACAAAGAAACACTCTCCCTGAGAGTTTTCCGAAAGAGGAGAACTCGCAGAAGGACGACGATCAGTGGGTGGGCAGCGCAAACGGTACAAAGACTGCTTGAAGGCTAACTTGAAAAAGTGTGGCATCCAACCTATGCAACTAGAAACACTAACTGAAGACAGAGATGAGTGGAAGGCGACCTGCCAGTCGGGAATGACCTCATTCAACCAAAATTATGACAAAGTGGCTGAAGAAAGACGAGCTAGGCGCCATCGTCCAGCTCTCCCAGGTGGAGAGTACGTGTGTGACATCTGTGGACGTGTATGTGCCGCCCGCATTGGACTCGTCAGCCACCGCAAGACCCATCAACGCTGAATTTCTTTCATCTTTCAACTCCTTCGCATGGAGTGACGTCATCGTCGAAATCGACGGACAGCTTTATGCATATGCATATGCATATATGTGTATATATATGTATATATATGTATATATATGTATATGTACATATGTACATATATATATACATATAAACATATACACATATATATACATATATACATATATGTATATATATACATATATATATATATATATGTACATATAAACATATATAATATATATATATATATATATATATATATATATATATATATACATACATATAAACATATATACATATATATATACATATATATATGTATATATATATATATATATATATATATCTATATATACATCAAACTCTATCTAGCGTTAGTTAGACCCATCCTTGACTATGCGGTACAATTTTGGTCTCCGTCTTATAGAATGGACATCAATTCACTAGAATCAGTACAAATGAGGATTAATAAAATGATATATGGTTAAATATTGCATCTGTATTCTAAGAATTGATATATCATACGGTTTTGGTGTACTGTACCAATTGCCCTTCGTAGACAGATTATATATGTAGTTATTTTTTAATTCACTACTTTTTTCTATTTTGGACATAATCAGTAGGCATCTGGACATTAGCTAATCGAGCTTGGCTATTAAGAAGATTGCCTCATTAAAAAGTCTACCCCTAATTAAAAAAAAAAAAAATACAATTAGCTTCACCTTCCAAATCCCTATCACTCCCACTGTGTAGCTTTAATGACTAAGGTACTTTCGCCTCTCCATATCTTTCTCTCCTTTCCTTCCCTTTCTCTGCCTCGTTTACCATAAGTCTGGGGGGTTAGGATTAGCTAATGGTGGTTTATCATATACAATCTATCTTATAAGGTGAAAGTATCTATATAAAGAATATGTCTTCGGATGTATACTTGTAACTGGAGGTAGATTCCACTAGGCATATCTGGCATCTCTACCCCTTTCTTTTCTCACGTATGTAAAATAAGAGAAGAAGAAGAAGAAGATATAAAAAAAAGACGCCTGAGCGTTTGTTTTGACCCAGGACTCTTTTCTAGTCTAGCAGAATACTAATGATTTAAAAAAGAATCCCTTGATATTGATAGATTTCATACATATGCAATCGTTTTCTCATACAGTGTCATGACGACTGAATTGCTATACAACATACGCTGACCAGTTATATATTTTCTGGTAGCAATTTCATTTAATTACGCACGTTCTTCTAAATGTTTCGCGCTAGTCATTTCCCTCATGACACGTATAGACGAGTGAGCAAAACTTTTGATTTATTTGTTGAAAGTCTGTGCAACATTCATCCAGATCCAGTTTGCATCCCTCCTTTTGCTACACAAACACCCATGTTAGTTCGTGGTATCTATTTTATTTCTACAACCATGTGTTTTTGAGCTGTGTCCCCAGTTATGTGTCATTCCATATAATATGATTTTTACATTAATATTTATAGGTTTTATACAACATAACAAACTTTTATATGCTACCCCCCCACATCAATCTCACAGGGCTACACTTATCAATTGGGAAGCGATACACACATACAATTTCCTTTATCCTTCTAGTGACAAGGGGGTGCTGGACTGCTTAGATCTGACTACAAGGGGTACTAGGGTCGGAAAAGTTTGAGGAACGTTTCTATAGACGCACTAACGAACCACATACTGACAAAAGACGTAAGCACCCACACACATCTGTATGACTACAGACACAAACAGCAGACCAAAGACGAAACAACTTACTAGAATACTTTCCAACTTAAAGATTATAAACTCCAGCGATCACCCCAACAGAGAGCCTCGCCAACTCAACCAACAAGCAGTATCCCAAGAGATAACTATACTCACCCTCTCTCCAAATATAGCCAACATAGAAACTTTTCAAAGATTTCTCAGGACACTTTCCAATCAATTTCATCATGTAATTTGATAGAAGAGGCCTAAATACATTAAACATTTACAAATTTCAACAAAGCAAAATAAAAAGGATTCTAACAAGGAAAAAGAAAAGAACTTAAAGAATTTCACTATAACTCAATTTCCATCCACAGGCAAAACATTAAAAGAAATAAAAATAACCATACAGAGAGACAAGAGGAAATATACTAGTAGAGGCTTCAGAAAAACAACCCTAGCTAAAATCTGATGTAGCCACTGTTAAGAAAATCTAGAAGAAAAAAGCACTGGAATGTAAAGAAAAGAGAAAGAACTAATTCAGTAACAAAACAAAAGCATCACAAATCAAATAAAAATAGAAAACCGAGTTGGAGGAACTCAGAGTTTGGTTAATTCTTTGAGGAGCAAAAATGTGTTGCATATCTTTTCCAACTATCGCCATGCGCTTTTATTAAGATGAAGAAAATCTGGTGTTCAGAAGGTTACTGCCTGTCTCTTAACATGGAAATAACATTATCAAAGGTAGATTTTTTTTTTTTTTTGCCAATATTTACTGGTCATCTTTCATAAGGAGTAATTATCTTTTTACTGTATATTCTAACTAAGCGGAGGCGTTTTCTGCATGATTATACTAAACTAGCAGTACACCGTAACATGTAGATAAATAAATAAACAAATACATAAAAAAAAAACACTTCAGGGCTATTCTTCAATATCCTTACTAAACCATTGTAGCATTATCTGAAGTATCCATTAACATCTTGTCGCCATTAAGATGTAGATACAGTACATAATATACTGCAAATGAATATATGAAATGTACATTATTGCAATAAAATGAAACTAGAAAAACAAAAACAATGCGATTCAAATTGTCTGGAGCTATCTTGAGATCTTCGTATCAGGAAACGCCAACAGAAATCTTGAGAAACAGAGCTGATTGTGTTTACCAACAGCAATTGATTTGCGACTTGATGATACTTGATAAGGGACTAAGCGAATCAACAACAGTTCATTTGGCTTGTAAGGGCTTGAAGGTGATTGACGTTATTTGTAGGCCGGTGAGGAGGGAAGTAAAAGGAAAGGTGAGAGAATGAGACAAAAGTGAAACAAGGATGAGAAAGAGAAAGGAGAAACAAGAGAAAACGAAGAGAGCGGGATGATCTGATAGATTTATTCAAATGGATCAAAGGTTTTAACAATGGGGATAATTGCACCTGAAGGCGATAATGGCAAAGTCATCATATCAAGGCAGCAAGGCAGAGCTCGTGGAAATTAATTTAGATAGAAAAAATAAGAAGGAAATAATCAAGAACCGGTTTACCAACAGAGTGGTTGAAGAATGTAGTGAGCGCGGGAACAATTGGTTGTTTTAAAAGAAGATTAGATAACTTTATGGACAGGGATGACAGGTGGTTAGGGACATGGAACTGCCTAGTGTAGCCCATATGGTCTCTTACATTCTCCTATGTTCCTTTGTTCTTATGAAAAGATGTATGAAAAGGACATGCTGAAGAAATCCTTTACGGCACTTTTTGTTTGTGTATTCCGGCTATCATTTAGCAGTTTAATTCAGCTAAAGGATTTTCTATTCTTTGCCAGAATAATATGTTCACAGTATTTCAAATTATTTTTAATTTGCATGTTTTATTCTATAGAAAGGGTTAATTGACTAATTTCTTGGTGGTGATTAAACTATAAATCATGTTTCGGTTTTGGTATAAAACGAAAGGTAGTTTAATAGAGAAGAAGAGAGGTATGAACATCAAGGTAAAATAATTCTATTGAACAAAGCAAAATTTCCCCACTGTAGAAAGCATAAATCAGCCTATTTCTTTACATTACTTACTAATGTTTCTGTTAATGAACGTTTAGATATCGTAGCAAATGTTGAGTAGCTTCACAAGTAGCGAAAAAATGCTTTATGGATATAAATATCATGTAAGTTCTTACACAAAAATTCTGATACACTGAATGTTTGTTCAGTAACATTTTAAAAACGTGTAAGTAATGCGAAAAAAATGAAACGCTTAGCTGAGACCAGAACCATCATATCTATCTCTTGTTCTAGGTCAGGGGTGGGCAGCCCTTGGGATGCGAAAACCCAGAACTTATCTTAAAATGATAATAATAGTGATAATGATAATAGTAAATTAAATAAATTCCCAACGTCTTTTTAGTCTGGCAGCAGTGAGTGACAACCTTGCAAAAATACCCCCCACTTAAATTATGATTGATTTGGGTAGAAAAAGTTCAATAGAATCAGAAACTTAATGATGCCCAGCTGTCATCTTTGGGCATTTTAAGAAATTTAACGTGGCATCCAAGATGGCTGCCGCGTAAATCCAAAAACTATAAACGTCTCTCATTTATTTATTTATTTGGCCTGTTTTATAATATGATACATCAATTCTAGGGTTTTCGAAGTCAAGGAAGCCAATTTTAATGGAAAATAAATCATAAACCCAAACCTTATTGAGTTGTTCATATTCAGTATAAAAGTAGTTCCAAGATTATCCGTTCTACTGGAGACTAGTTGGTCGTCTTTTATCTCACAACCTCACAAGTTAGGTAGTTAACATTTCTGTGATTTCTACTTGTTTTTTTGGTATACTTAATTACATTTTGTCACAGAGCAGTGGTGGTAAATACTCTTTGATATGACTTCTTCTTTTGCAGTGAAAGATGGTGATGTCGGTGCAATTTGCTCACGTAGCTCTTTCATCTCTTTTCAAGCAGAAATGGCTGAGTGGTACTTCAAGCTGATAGGCCGGTGCAGCGAGGCTAAAAACCAAGTTTTGATCAATGCAAGAAGAGAGAGAATCCAATCAATCATCAACGCAAGCAAACAGTGTGGCGAAACATTCTCAACAGACTTAGAATTGTCTATCAGAGACAATAAGGACTGTACTGTTCAATGTCATCGATCATGTGTATCATCATACACATCAAAGCACAAAATTACGAGACTTTTGAAGAGGCAGCAAAGATGTCCAACTGAACAGCCACCACCAAATTGAACTAGGTTGTCTCGAACTCATTCAGAGTTCAGCTTTAAAGACCACTGTATATTTTGTGGTGAGGAATGTACAGAACAGAAGGAAGCCAAACACCCTGGAAGATGGAGACCTATAAGCCGTTGTCATACCATAGTTTCAGGGTCAAAGGACAAGAGCTTCAAAGAAGCCATTCCTCAAGTGTGCCATGATCGAAATGACCAGTGGGGTAAGGATGTTGAATCTCGTGTTCTTGGTGCAGTGAGTGATCTGCATGCAGGAGATGCACGTTATCATCGAAACTACAGAGTACATTTATGGGTTCGAAATCATTAAAAGCTGCAGCGATGGAAAAGTAAACTCCACATGGATCCAACACTTTTCATACTCATCGAAGAAATGGAATCTGATACGAGCAAGCTTTGGTCTTCGACTGACGTTAACAAGCAATACACGGAAAACGGTGGCACACAACTTCAAAGATAGAGCTTGGTTGATGCACTGGAGAAGCATTTTAGTGATCGCTTGTTGCTGTTGTCTTGCAGAGGATTAGCACTTTTGTTGGTGTTCAGGTCACGTGCGTCTGAGATTGTGAGCTTGGTCGACGAATCTGACGATGAAGAACATGCAATTTAGTCAATTTCAAGTCAGATCCTTCAGGAAGCAAAGTCAATTGATATTGACAGCAAAAGTTACGTTTTACGAATGAACGAAAATTTTGCTCTGGCTGAATCTAGTAGTACACTGATGTCCTTGTTGTCCGAAATCAGTCCAAAACTATCTGCTTCACTCCCTGCACTTCTCATTGGAAACATAGCGACCGGTGCAGTGACGCACAAACCTACCTCGTTACAAGTCTATGGGTGTTGAGCAGTCCTCTCGAACAACACCAGACCCAGAGGTTGTTGTGCTTGATGGTTGTGCCATTCTTTGGACAATTTATTGGCCGAGTCCCGGAAGAGTTGTTGATCTTGCTGCAGCAGTGAAAACATTCTTGAGAGAAAAAAAAATAATCCAAAGCGATGTATATCTGGTGTTCGACAGATACTATCCATACAGTCCAAAGGGTTGCACAAGAAGTCGACGGTCTTCCACTAGAGAAAGTGCTCAATTCCATCTTACGTTGAACTCGCCATTGTCATCTCAAGCTGCATCGTTGCCTATTGTGGACAAAAAGGTACAAATAATTGACCTGCTTTTTTATGCATTGGTGGATCGGTTTCAACAGCTTACCACTGACTAGGAACTGGTCATCACCGAGTCAGACCCTGTACCATATTCCATTCAGAAAGAAAAGCATCAGAGAATAATGGACTTGAAAGTAACACATGAAGAGGCAGATATCATTATTGCTAACCATGTAGTTCACATTGCCAGATAAACCCAGAAAACGATCCATGTCATTTGTGACGATACGGATGTTTTTGTCCTGTTGCATCTGAAGGTCTCCGTTGCAAAATTTTCCTTGTTCCAACACGTCTTACGAGGAACCTTATAAATGTTGGTACGACAGTCAACAAGCATGCAGAAATAGCCAAATATTTACTGCCTCTCCACGCCCTGACTGATTGTGATGCCGTCAGTACACTATATAGGATTGGAAAAGTCAAAGCGTTAAAAATCCTCAAACAAGGACACCATACTCCTTTGCTTAAAGACAATGAACAGCATGAAGAATACTTGGAAACTCAAGCTCTCCTGCATTCACTGCCAAGTGCTATGGCAGCAAGGAAACTGGCACCATGTCGGAGGTTCGCTATAGCGTGTGGCAACACAAAACGGCCAGAGGCAAATCTCAAAAATTCAAACTAACAACCCTTCCACCCAGTTCAAGAGCATTTAGTTTGCATATCAAGAGATCCCATTACCAAGTATGCCTATGGAAAGCAGCATTGCAACCTGATCCTCCAGCTTTGGCTTCCTCGGACTTCGGGTGGAAACCAAATCCCGACAGTCAAATCCTTCTTCCAGTACAACTTCCACCTGACAATTTGGCTGCTCCTGAGAGAGTGCTGAATCCGCTCTGCTACAATTGCCATTCGTCAGCAGATAGATGTTCCACAAGGAGGTGTTCGTATGGCAAAAATTATATTGCATACAGCACCTTTTCCAAGTGCAATATCGACTCCAGTCTCAACTGTTACAATCCTCTCAATACAGGTTTCCAGGATTCTGAAGATGAAGCGGCTGACACTGACGAAGCTTTAAGAATCATTTAGATAAATACCTAAGTAAGATGATGTAATGATTATAATTTATCTTATATTATTTGTTTTTGTTTTGTTATCATTTGTCTGTCTGATTTTCATTTATTATTAGTTATATGTCAATTTATTATTATTTACTATTTA
>NC_134813.1:15078309-15080809 GCF_046742065.1 Oratosquilla oratoria
TATATATATATATATATATATATATATATTCATAGATATACATACGTATATGAATATATATATACATATATATATATATATATATATATATATATATATATATATATGCATAGTGAAAAATTGCTGTGAAATGCTGGAAGGATAAATGAAACAAAAATTTATGTTACAGTTTTCTTTATTTTTTAGAAGATTAATATATAACTTCTTTCCTTTACAATGCTAAAGAAATGAATAGAATCGGGCAAATAGAACTAGAAATATGGCTTACTAAAGAACAAAATATGAATTTTTAGGGAGAGTAGCTTTAATATTTCAAAGGGCTGCAACACCTTTTAAAAGCTCCGGTCCCATAATCACTTGTGACACATTCTTTATCTCGCTTTTTAAGGTATAACTCTAGTAGTTGTGTGTATGATTGTCTAAGAAGACGAGCCACACATCTTTTTTCATAGCTAACATTGTAATCAAGAAGAGATTTGACAACAGCATGTTCGAGAATGTTTTTGCTTGTCTTCTACATTCTATTGCCATCTCCGTTTTTTTTTCTTCAACAAGCACTTCTTCACCCTTCCCATGGTTACAACTGGGGAGCGACGTGCTACCTCAAGCTTTGATAATCCACTGAGAGACACTGAGGTGCATTGCTGGCTATGTAAGGTGGGAAGGGTCGCCAGATATCTCCATAAACATAATATAGTAAACAAAATAGAACTGACTATCGAAATCATTTCAATATACAGAATGTTTTTATACAATGGGGTTGGCAGAGGTTGCCAATAAATTAGCTATTTTATTCTGTATAAAAAAGAAACATAACTGAGCTGTAATATTTTGTCAAATTGTTAACACCATCATAGAGATTCTTTTGAAATGTTTACCTAAAATTCGTTCATGTGCCAGAATTTTTCGAGTGATCGCCCCCTAGGCCCCCTTACCTCAACAATCTACCCACCTCTGTACCTCCACCCCCTTCCTCCAGGTGGAAATCGACCATGTATCTCCAAGCACCTCCACCTACTCCACCCCTCCCTCCGCCCGAGACACAAACAGCACGAAGAAACAGCAAACCTCAACAAATTTCTCGGGCAATTTATCACCAACTTCTTCGAAGCACCTTCAGTCTCCAATCACCCAACAGTGCATCTAGACTCGACATCAAATCTACATAGATCTACGTTACGTAAAGTACCCTGATTCCCAAATTTCTGCACATAACGACACAAATATGTATACACATCCAATATAAAGTTAAAGATATAAACAATCTAACAAGTACATACACATACAGGAGAAACAATTATTAATCAATGTATGAAACAGATTCAACATACTAAAGATGTACAGTGATAAATAATTAAACACCAGTAATTCACTACAGAGCCTCTAAACAGCATATCTAAAAGGCTCAATAGAATCAACATTCATAAGACGTAAAGTAAATAATACACAACCGAATCTTCAAATCCACATAGATCTACCAAAATAACTGTACATATCAGCCAACAGCTAATACAAATAAATAAATACAAATGAAAAAAATGTTTAGTACATATAATAGAGATAATATTCTATACATCTAAACACCATGTAAAAATATCAATTCCCAGGAATATAGAAATCAATAATTACATACCAAACAAAACTCCAGCACACTTTTGAAACAATGTACTTGCAAGATATTTCTAAACCCATTCTATAAAATATCATAGACAATACACCTCCCAAGTACAAACCACAGTACTATGATACACTAACCATAATATCAACCCTGCCATCGTGTGCATATTACACACACACACTCCATTCCACCAGCCAGCAGACCGAAGACAGACTCACAGGCACTCACCCAAAGCCAACGTGTAATAAAATAAAATGAAATGAAATGAAATGAAATAAAATGAAATAAAATGAAATAAAATGAAATAAAATGAAATAAAATGAAATAAAATGAAATAAAATGAAATAAAATGAAATAAAATGAAATGAAATGAAATGAAATGAAATGAAATAAAACACAGTGACAAATGCCACAATGAACAAAACCAATACATAAAGCAGACACCATCCATTTTCATTAAATATTCCACCTGTAAGAGATGGAAGACGTAGTGTGTTCCAAAAGGTTAACACAGTATTAACTATCCGTTACTTACCAAACCCATTCCATCTATAAAAAATCTTCTCTACCTTACCTCAGATCGTGACAACCCATTAATTGTAAACATAATAGAACCATCTCTAATATACATTAGTCTAAACTTAAAGTCAGATTGCACAAATTCCCATGCATTTCACCTGAACATATAAAACATTTTCACCTTACCAACTCAACCCTGAAATAATATAACTCAGATAAACCCAACCAACATACAAAAGGATCACACATAAAATTCAAGAAAGACATATCCTCAAGATGAAATAACAAAACTTCCAACACAAAGATAACCAATCATTATTTCATACAATAAACAATAATCAAAACCCATATACGAAATGTAGT
>NC_134813.1:15088309-15093309 GCF_046742065.1 Oratosquilla oratoria
GAACTAATACGAATGTTAGACATACAATTAAAATATTCTTAGAGAATTCTTGATTTCTGTGTACGAAGTCATATTCTGGTTCTTCAAATGAAGGTTACAATATTCTATTTTTCAAGTTTCCAAATTTCAAATTATCTTTTCGTCTTATATTGCAAAGCTGAATGATGAACTGAGAAATTTTAACTTATACGAATGTTAGACATACAATTAAAATGTTCTTAGAGAATTTTTGATTTCTGTGTACGAAGTCATATTCTAGTTCTTCAAATGAAGGTTACAATATTCTATTTTTCAAGTTTCCAAATTTCAAATTATCTTTCCGTCTTATATAGCAAAGCTGAATGATGAACTAAGAAATTTTAACTAATACGAATGTTAGACATACAATTAAAATGTTCTTAGAGAATTCTTGATTTCTGTGTACGAAGTCATATTCTAGTTCTTCAAATTAAGGTTACAATATTCTATTTTTCAAGTTTCCAAATTTCAAATTATCTTTCCGTCTTATATAGCAAAGCTGAATGATGGACTGAGAAATTTTAACTTATACGAATGTTAGACATACAATTAAAATGTTCTTAGAGAATTCTTTATTTCTGTGTACGAAGTCATATTCTAGTTATTCAAATGAAGGTTACAATATTCTATTTTTCAAGTTTCCAAATTTCAAATTATCTTTCCGTCTTATATAGCAAAGCTGAATGATGGACTGAGAAATTTTAACTTATACGAATGTTAGACATACAATTAAAATATTCTTAGAGAATTCTTGATTTCTGTGTACGAAGTCATATTCTAGTTCTTCAAATTAAGGTTACAATATTCTATTTTTCAAGTTTCCAAATTTCAAATTATCTTTCCGTCTTACATAGCAAAGCTGAATGATGGACTGAGAAAATCTAACTTATACAAATGTTAGACATACAATTGAAATGTTCTTAGAGAATTCTTGATTTCTGTGTACGAAGTCATATTCTAGTTATTCAAATGAAGGTTGGAGGTAAGATGTGGGAGGAAAAATACCCCAATGAGATAGCACCTTAAGCAGGCAAGCACTTGTTGATAGAAAATGAAGTTTTCTAATTCTGTATGTTCAATTGATTTAAATATTCAATCCCCTTTTTATCTGTGCATATTTCTTATTCTGTATAGAATAATTTCATATTGGGTGAAAATTTCCTGGATATTATCTATTTAATCAGATCATTTCTATTTTTACAGATGTTGTGTCAATGATGGTATTCATCTTAATGTGATCTAGGTCTTTTAACAAAATTACATACATTGATTATTTTACTTTTAGGTAAAGTTATATTATCTCGTTCAAATGACGGTGGAGACGCGCATTATTTAGATGGCAACCTTCCTTTTTCCCTTTCTATACACAACACGTTTTTCGTTTTGGAATGTCCCCAGTGGGGCTACAAGGAGAAGGATGCCTAGTCCCAATCCCCGTCACTTTCTTTTCGCCTTTTACGATCCAAGTGGAAATACTTGGTGGCAGTATTCTTTTCTCCCACCACAGAAAATGAATACTCAGAAAAATGGTACAGGACAACAGCAAGGGGTTGGGGGACAGCATAACGGAGGGACAGTCGTAGTATAAAAGTGTGAGCAAAATTTGACGCAGCCCGAAGGGATTTCTCCCCGTCTTCTCCATTTATGCATGTGGGGACGGAGAGGGGGGTCGCCGATTTAATGAAGCGGCCTTGCTGTGGATGTGCTGTGTCTTGCGACACTGCTTCTGACCCAGGACAGTGGACAAGGTGCAGGGATGACCCGTCATCCAGGAGGAGCTAAGATAAGAGGGAGGGTGGAGGGGTGTGGAGTGTATTCAGGGATGGAATGGGTGGGAATGATTTTATGCCTTTTTCCTTTTGGCTACTTCCCTTGTAAGGGGGAAAAAGCCTTGGTATATGTATGTATGTATACACAACACCAATATCATCCTAACCCAGGAACTTACTTTAAGTCTAGCATGTGGTTGATAACTATTAAAACTGAAGCCGTTTGTCCTGTTTAAGTTTCCTAGGATCCGCTTTAATTAATTTTTTTAGAATAACGAACCTATTGACCTTTGACCTCTCTATTAAACACTGTTTTGTTTGTTCTTTATATGAAATATGTTAATTTAAGAGGAATACATAACGTCTGGACTTCAAAATCAAAGGAAAAGAAATACGAAATATTCGATGTGGAGAGGCTTTATGTAACTTGATTTTAGACCTAATATAATTTCCCCCGTTATAAACACAGGAATTCAAATTTTGATCATTAGAACTATATTCATCCGTGTTCATGTATTTAGTTTTAAATAAAATTAAGGGGAATATTCTATTGTTTGATATTAATTAGAACATAGACTATTTTCTGGACTAAATTAGCTCAAGCAAAAAAGTGACAGCCAAACTCAATAAATTGAAAGTTTAGCCAATCTATATGCGAGGTTAAACTTATGATCTCGTCTAGTATGATATAAATCAAACATTAGATTCGTATGAATCTGATCAAATCAGTTGTTAAATAATTTCCATATATATGGAAATTGGTATGTTATAACACATTTGTAAATGTTCACTATAAACCCACTATCGGAGAAATAATAACGGAAAATGTATATAATCTTCTTTATTCAGGACACAATATTAGGACTAAAACAGGTATAATAATTGGCTTCTTCCTCAGGGCTTTTCGCATCTGTAGTGAAGAATTTTTAGAAGACGAACTAGATCACATTACAAAAACTTTCAGCAAATTAAGATATCCCAAAGGTCTCCTACTTAAATTAAAAAAGAAAGCTAAGGAGAGTAAAGATATAAATAATTGCAACAAAGAAACACGATATATCACAGTCTCAAATTCCAGCATCAATTCAACTCTAGACAACGTCCTCTTAATAGCAGGTATAAAGATAGCGAGAACATCAGGTAGCAAAGTGGGACATTTGGTAACGCGTAATTATAGTAACCATACGAATGAAAATAGTATTGTCTATAAAATACCTTGTAAAAAATGCCCATCCTCATATTTTGGTGAAACAGGTCGTGGATTAGAAAAAAGGTTATATTAACACAAAAATTATGTAAGAACACACAGGCTTTCTAATTCTATAGTAAGACACATATATACACATGACCACCTTCCGAACTGGGACAATACAATTATAATAAATAAAGGTTCAACAAAGAAATTAAGAAAAACAATAGAAGCAGCCTATATTGATACTAATAATAATATCAACCATAGAGATGGTTTTATAAGCTTGGCAAGAGCTACAAGTTTATTGATAGTTGATGAAAACAAACGGACAAATGTTCCGAGCACGACGACCTTTCCTAGGCACCCTGTGAGGTGACATGCATGTGTATAAAATGTCCATGTTGTACTTTTGTGTTATGCTTTGTGATCAAGACCCTAAGGGTCGAAACGTTAAGGCAGTAAAATTCTTCCATTATTCCTCGTATATTTTCTCCGCCTCAAGTTACATTTGTCATAGCTTAAATCAACACACATATATATATATATATATATATATATATATATATATATGAATGCACGTATACCTAGATGTTTATGTATGAGTATACACATACATATACACTTATATGTACATATGTATATACAAATACATTCATGGCCGTGCAATGTTACTCCTTGTCTGTAGGTTGAGTTTCCATTTTATACCATCCGATGGTGTTCTTCACCCATTTTGTTGTCCCTAAGGCAAAGCTATTTCATACAGATCAGGATTAAAAATTCACTTAGAATTGTTCCAGCTTTTAGGTCTCCATTTTCTACCGTTGTCCATTTTAGTTTATATTACTTTTCTACACTACAGCCGCGTAACCAATTTCTGCTTTTTCTTGACTTTTTTTTCCTTCCCTTCCTCAATTACGTTGTTATTTCAATTTCTCACCACGTTTTCCTTTTTTAATATAACAATTTTAATTTAGCAAACTCTATTTCAATTTAACAAACTCTACCAATTTCTCCGTTTTCTTTACTTTATCTTTCTATTTCTCAACTTTATTATTATTTTAGTTCTTACCAACTTTTACCTTTTTCACACAAAAGGAGATTCAACAAATTCAATTTACAGATTGGTAGCTAGTAAAATGTCATGGTCAAGGATGTTGAAAGCAATAAAAGATAACATAAAAGGCAACAAATGACAGTGGGGGGGAAATTGAAAAGCCACGGAATGGTGTGTTCAATGAAATGTGGCACTCACTTTGAACTTCGCAATAGAACGAACGAAAATAATGCAGAATAAGTAAAAGATGACTGATGAAGATTCAAATCAAATGAGTGTTAATATAAAGTAAAAGAGCCTAAGACCTTAAGGCAATAATACAAAATAAGTAAAAGATGACTGGTGAGGATTTAAATCAAATGAGTGTTAATATAAAGTAAAAGGGCCTAAGAGCTTAAGACAAACTTCTAGATTGCGTTGCATATGGTGGAGACGATAGAGTGGGTGTAGACTCCGTTTAAGTACGAGTGAGTAGGTTAGAGCGTCGCTACATGCGGTGGGGGTTCAAGCCTGCCGCGAGCGAGTTGGAGTAAGGGCATGATTAATTAAATTCCTCGCTACAAAATCCTCTGTAAGGGGTACCGGTCTAGTCTCCTGATAGAGGGAGTTCAGGATGTTAAACCGAATAATCATGATCATGTTTGGTAAAAAAGAAAATGGATGCGAGCTTAAAAGAAATAAGAATTAACGGCAACAAAGAAAATAGAAAATTGTTTAGAAAAGCAAACGTCAGCAAAGACAAACCAAAAGGTTTTTCAAAAATTGAAAGACGTCGAAACGGAAAGAAGCAGATTTGAAATAAAAGGAATAGACAAGGATGGCAAGATCAAAATGAATAGACAGGAAAAAGTAAGAAGATATAAAAAAAAATGAAATAAATTGAGGGGAGATTAGAAAATGCAGAATCGAGTAGGAACGTTCAAAGTGATGTTAGTAGGAAGCAACTAGTGAAAGGCGACAAACGAGA
>NC_134813.1:15108309-15118309 GCF_046742065.1 Oratosquilla oratoria
ATATATATATATATATATATATATGTATTTATCGACAAACTCATTACAGCAATTTCTCCTCCAACTCTAATCATGAATTTTTTTTACCATTGTCTCTTTTTCTATAACAGAATCATCAAATACAATTATTCTTGGTGTTGTACAGTGCTTCTGTATTGACAACTTCAATCCAACTGACGTACCTTGTGGATCGTCAGTGTCCTAAAGCACATTCGGTATGCAAATGACGCAAATGAGTTACTTGAGGTTGGGTCAAATACAGTAGTTCATATTCAAGAGAAAAATTAGGTTGTTTGTTTAATATGACCTAAGGCAAATTTGTCTGGGGAAAAGACACAAAGTACCTATAGAACGACGTGGGCTATGTTTGACATAGGGGAAACATTAGATTAATTTTATGACCAATTTACAGATATTATTTGGTTATATAATATAAGGGCATAAAAACAGTAAAACTAAATTAAGAAATATATATAAGACCACGAAATTTAAGATCTCCAATGACCTCACCAGTAAGCACAAAGGGAGTTAACAAACTCATCATAGCCAATAATGCTGTAATAAACAATTTACATAACCCCCACTACTAAACAATAGCATTATCACACTATATATACCCAAGAAATACTCAATAAAATCTATAGATGAGTTTTTAGACATCCACTACAGTACAACACCCTAAGGAATCATGGTATACCTCGATGTCCAGTCCTTGTTTACACACGTTCCTATCCTTCCTGCAATGGATACCTTTCTTTATTATCCAGAGTTGCCATCCTCCTGAAATTCCAGAAAACATCTTGAAGAAGCTACACATATCCTGCACGACGGAAGCATTATTTAGAAGCCCAGTAGGACTAGTGTACTGCCAAAGAGAGGGTTTGTCAATGAGTTTTATGGTAGGCTGTACCTTTGCAGAATTTTACATGTGCAACCTGGAAAATCAAATAATCCAGGACTCCGATTAAGGCTCTACATGTACTTTAAATATGTTGACGACATATTCGTGGAAGTTAGATATCAATCCTATTAAGTAGACCTTCATCAAGCAATGGAATCTTTCTCTGTCCTATGCTTCACACATAAGCTTGGCCTATGCTACAAGATCCCCTTGGTTGACGTCCTTGTGAGTTCTCAAAATGACCGATACGAGATCACTACATATACGGACACTGAGTTAGATGCATGAATGCTGCACGTGAATGCCCGCAGCGGTATAAACTGGGTGTTATTTGAGCATACTTAAGATATGCCTTTCGCAACTGCTCCTCTTAGAATTTATTTCACACACTAAGCTTTTGTGATTAAAACAAATCCTTGCCAACAACAATTATTCTAACATTATCATCGACAAACTAAACTGTCTGACACACACTCAAACACAACATGTAAAAAAAAAACATAAACCATACACATCGTTTACTTCAAAAATCAAACGACACCTGCATACAAAACGGATGAAAAGGTCTTAAAAGATATTACACGGAACGTTACTTGCACTAACCCACAAGATAAATTGGCAACTTGCAAATGCTGCGTCGACATCAGACCGCAGCTCGACGACAGAGGTAGATGAGGAATGTGTTTTAGTCTGGTTAAATAGATTTCCATCTAACCTGAAGTTAATCAGGACTCCAATTTGGTATTTAATGCTATTATTGAAGTACAGTTGGGATAAAAATGATGGGGGCGAGAACGTAGTCCGCCTAGCTTCAACCATTACAGCAATAAAAAAAAAAAAAAAAAAAAAATCCTCTCCTGCCACAACAACAGCCTTTATGTAGAGCAGTAAGGTGAGAAATTTAACGAGGAAATTAAATTTTGCTTGTAGGCATCGAAGCAATGCACGGTTTACCATATTAACTTCAACCATTACAGCAATGAGAAAAATCCTTTCCTGCGACAACAGCAGCCTTTATATAGAGCAGTAAGGTAAGAAAAATAACGAGGAAACTAAATTTTGCTAGCAAGCGCCGAAGCAATGCACGGTTTACCATATCAAATGCTATGGTGAGATCGACAAATGCTATGTATAGATTTCGGTAATACTCTTTGCACTTCTCTTGCAATAGGAAGGCAGCAACGATCATGTCCTACCCAAGTACAATGCAGATGTAAACAACTATTTTGGTCAATACTAGTGTTTGTACTGTCTCATGTACTCTTATGTTTGGCTCTGAATTCATGAGCACCCACAGTACTTTACGAAAACTATATTACTCTGAAAGCTGCCAGATACACAAGGGTTCGAATTCCTAAGTCTGCTGTTCGTTATCTGCTGCTCAAATCCCTAAATATACTGTTCGTTATCTGCTGCCTTTTTACAGGCATTCTTTGTCATATGTATTCGTTCATATAGACATATCTACAAGAGAAGAAACGAACGAAAAAAACATAAAAAAAGACACGTAATCAGACAGGGAAAGAGCCGAGGAGAAAACTGGAGTGTGACGAAGCCTGCGCACGTTTGGTTTGGCTTGATGAAAGCGAAGAGCCCCAAGCTCAAATGAGGAGCGTCTGGCTGAAGAGAGATATGTTGACACACTATTCAACGTGCCTCGTCCTTCGTCTCCTGCTTCTGCCTCTTGCCTCTCTCTCCGTCTTGCCTCTATCCGTTATCCCCTCTCCCTGTAGGTCCTATTATGATCTCCTGAGTTTGATTTGTCTTGCTTTCTTCTTTCTCCTTTTTCATTAACGTCCTCGTAGCCCTCTCGTTGATCCCTCTCGATTTCTGCTCATTACTTTTTTTTTCTTCTTCTTCCGCTTTTCTTAACTTTCTCTTCATTTTTCCTCTTCTTCCACCTCTTATTTTTCTTCATCGTAATCATGTTCTTCACTATTATCATCTTCTACTCCACCATTATCATATTCTCTTCAATCTTCTTCACCGCCGTAATCATGTTTTTCACCATTATTATCTTCTTCTCCACCATTATCATATTTTTTCAATCTTCTTCACCATTACCACCATCATAATCTTCATCTTTTTCTCCTCCTTCTCCTTCACTTTCACCTTCACCTTCTACTTTCTCTTCTTCGGTATTGGAAACAAATACACGTAGCTGCGTCTATTCTTGGACAAAAACATACATATAGCAGTACTATAGGGAACTAAACTTACCCAATTATCCAGAGTAGCTAAATTGCTTAATACACAATGGTTACATACAACACTCAACACAAAGATGGACACATAACATTGATACACAACAGCATACTCTTCTCCAAGACAAAAAAAAAAAAAAACTCTAACAGATATGACAACTGAAATAATCATAATTGAAACAGAAGTTAGATAAAAACTAAAAACTAAAAAAAAAACTTATATCACAAATATCTGTGTATCATCCACCACATCAGCTCCCCCGGGGGTGAATCTCTCAACTTCACTTCTAAACTTAGTAACAAACTTTGCACTTCCAAACGAGATGAATGTGCACCCCTTACTTCGGCTAAATACATAAATAGTGGATCAAAGAAGAACCAAAATACTAGAAAAGTTACCCAAACTATTCATATTAAATTTCGTCAACCACCTTAGAAGGTAGCTTCTTCAACAAACATCCCCTGTCTTAACAATATAGCCTTTACTCCAAACACAAACAGCATAGTTAACCATACATTACAGCACTTCAAACCACTACCCAAGAAAAGTCACCATTAAACTAAAAGGTAAAAACCTACATGCAAGGGAACATTCATAAACTAGAAAAAAATGGCAAAGATATAAATAGAAAATAGAAAAGAACTTTAAGACCTTCGACATAGGTCAGTTTCCATTTGTTGAGGTGGATGAGATAACGTAATAATTCAGAGAACCAGCAAAATATTCACCTTATTACATTGTACAACGACATTCAATTGATAGAATAAGAAAAAAAAATACTTCTTTAACCTACGCAACAACCTACCGCCTGTACCACACAGTACATCCACATAAAAGTAAATTCGTATTCAGATCACTATACGAACTCTTCAAGACCGATCACAAACCTCCTTACTCCATCAAAACTCATCCCCCGACTCAGCCTCATCCCTCCATTCATTCATAGGGTCACTCATTGCTGAGTATGATTCTCTACACGAAGTAACATCACAAAGTGAGATTATGACTGGTGTGTGCGCAGGTGGCTGATGAGGCCAATACGTGACCTACACACACGATGACAGTGAGGGCAGATATGGTGATGAGTATAGGGTTGGTTTGTTGTTGTCCGCTGCTCTGAGCGTTCTTTACGACGTGTTCTCTTCTCTTCCAGTTTTGCCGTTCTCCTGGCTTCTAGACGCTGAACTCCATTGGCGATTGTAGTTCTCCATTTCGGGCGATCACGGCTGGCTTCTTCCCAGGAGTCAGTGTTGATGTTACAGTGGTCCAGGTTGTATATGAGTCGCTTGATGCCCCCCTCACCATCGATAATATCAGTCTCTATTGTCTTCGGTCCTGCGCACTCTTCCATTCTTTCATATTCTTCATTCCAGTACTTCTAAAATCTCTCTTAGGAGAAAAAAGAATCACATCTTCACGCTTGCTTTCAGGTCACCACACAACACTAAGCAGCACCAGCACAGAATAAGACTGGCTACAAAACAAATTATCCCAGATTCAACCAATCATAGACGACACAGTGCACCTCATCTAACACCTAGCCATACCCAGAAGATAACATAATCTCTCTCCCTTGAGTAAACTCTGGACCAATCCGGTCACCTGAAGGAGAGACCAGGGAGAACGGATGGGTTGATACAAAGGATTACAAAGGCGGAGCATGCCGACAGGAGACCTTTTGGTCCATATCTAGGTCGGATGCGAAAAAAATCATAATAATAATAAAATAATAAATAACTATAATAATGTAAATAACAAATAGAATACATAAATAAATGTATAGGTATAGTTAAATAACAAACAGGTAAATAGTAAATAATAATAAATTGACATATAACTAATAATAAATGAAAATCAGACAGACAAATGATAACAAAACAAAAACATATAATGTAACATAAATTATAATCATTACAGTATCTTGTTTAGGTGTTTATCTAAATGATTCTTAAAGCTTCGAACTGAACTACATTGCACTACCTGTGCAGGAAGCTTATTCCATTCATTAACTACACGGTTGGCAAAGTTGTTTCTACCTACTTTAATCCAAGTTCCAATTCTTCACTCAACAGGAGTCCCTGCTTCCCGCTTCCAATCCCATTACCACTTTAGATATCACTGTTGTATAATTCAGTTAAAATTTCTCAGAGCGGCTGAGGCAGAAAAGTAATTTCACCACGATGGCCAATAATTGATTGATCAATCAATTGATTGATTGAATGATTGATTGAGTGTGTTTGTGTGTATGTGTGTGTGTATGTGTGTTTTCATGTGTGTCTAAGTGTGTAAATGTGTGATTCTACGTATCTATGGATAGACGTTTCTCTACTTTCACTCAAACGTGTGTAAGTGAAAGCCATCTTTTCCCCACGTTCTCCCATAGACTTTTGCGTTTTCTTCATTATTTTTGCCGTTCCTCGGAATCTTTTATTGCTTTCTCGTGAGATGGAAACCCAGAAACAGAGGAGCTTTTGTCAAGGAACTTGAACAACCGTTTCAACAATGAAGAATGCCATTAGTGTTCTTTTTTCTTCTCCTTCCAGGCTCTCATGGTAAAAATGAGGCTTACTGTTGCTTCTGCATACATAGGGGCAGTGTGTAATGAGTTGGTGAGGAGGGATGGAGAAAGAAATGGCAATAAAAAGGAATGAAAGGAAATGCTAATATCAGAAACTTCTTGATGTATAACGAAAGGAAAATATTGTGGATGAGCACTGGAACATCGAACTCAAAAGGAAATGATGAAAGAAAATATCTTAAGAGTTTGAATAGAATAAGTAGTCTCTTCGATAAGAAAGGAAGTGGAGGAATCAGATCTCGAGGGAAGAAATCTGCATAGACTTGTTCAAGTGGAATTGAAAACGAAAAGTGGATGGTATTCAAGTGGAATTGAAAACGAAGAGTGGATGGTATTCTGGTACAGGTACAAAAATGGAAGACACGTAGCCTGCTCGGCGTCTTGAGGTTTACTGTGTTTGAAGGCAAAGAAGAAAATATACATTTTTTTGGAAGGAGATACATTCTGATTCTTGATAGCGGAAGTATGGGAACGCATCAATTCGCCGTCAAAAAGTATGAATATCATGAGATAGATGTTACAAACAAGTTATATTACTATTCAAGAAATGGAATATTTTGAGTATTACCTTACTGATCACAATATCGTTATTTTATGAATGATTATGTTTAAGGTTACCAAAATATAACTCCTATGATAAATCATCTGGGTTCTAACTTTATTTCCGTGATATTCATAAAGCGTATCCATTTTTTTTTTTTTTTCTTTTTTTTGCAAGTTTTAATGTAGTGATGAGATTTCTTGGAGGTGGATTGCGGCAAGTTATCTGACCCCGGTTTCAGGATATTGATATCCTAGTAATTTTAGTGCCATATTATGAGTGAGGACAAATGTATGTTGTTAAGCTTAGCATACAATTCGTCTATCCCCTTGATTAATAAATTACTAATAGAAAATATAATATTGGTGACCGTTCGACTTTCTAATCACCAAATCTATAGTTTCGGAGTATTATAGTTTCCAATGAATTTTTTTTTACACGTATTTGAATTATAGTGCTTTTGAGTATGATGAACCTTGAATGATATTAGACTACACAAAGACTTTCTCTCTATGACAATTTGATATAATGAAATGTTTGCCTCGGATATTTACGTACAAGGAAAAGCATTGGCGTCTGCTACATACTACACAAAATAGATGCTGCCCAGCTAAGATGGCTGGGACACTTAGAAAGAATGGAAGAGGAAGAAGTTTCAAGGGGATGCTGGGAGTGGATGTCGGATGGAAGAAAATCGCGTAGAAGACCGAGAAAGAGAACAAAAGAAATTGTTGAAGAAGCCCTCAGTAGACAGCTTGCCCAACATTGAATCTCTGACGGAGGAAGGGGTCTTCCAAGACAGAGGCAGACGGAGAAACACGCTGGTACCACTGACAGTTCCAACGCATACTACTGGGAGATGACGTAGAAGTAGAATATCTTATGTATATTCAATTGAATCTCAGAAGTACGTGTTATACACTCGTAGCACTTACCGTAGCCTTTCGGCCACCTACTTTGAGTTTTCAGCACCACCTTCACTAACCCCTATCTATTCACCTATTCATCTATCTATCCACCTACCTATCTACCTATCTATTTACATATCTACCTATATACTAATGGGCTACTTCCCCTTTATAAGATATGTAGCCAATCAAGGCATGCACCTACGTCCAGTCACCCCTCTCCCATCCATTAACCATTTCCCTTTCATCTTAGCTCCTTGTGGATGAAGTATCCCTGTCCCCTGCACACTGCTCGGGTCAAAAACAATGCAGTAAGACCCAGCACACCCTTATTAAGGCCAGCCGATTTATTTACAAAGCGACCCACCTTCCACACCTCCTCGTGTTAAATTAGAGAGACGATGAGAAATCCCTTAATGCTGCATCAAAATTATATTGTATTCACAACCATTCTCCACTCACGCCTATATATTGACTCCTCCCTTCACTGTTCAACATACATTCCCCTTTTACTGAAAGCTCCTTTCACCCCATCCATCCATCTCATTCTTGTTCATTCCCTCAAGCTCACTCCATCCACATCTCGTACTTTCACACTCCTTTTGCTTGTTTCTCCTAATGATTTTTTTTTCCATGTGGCCAAATCATCCTAGTATCATTTCATCTGCCCTATTTGCCAGCTCCATTTTCAACCCCTCTCTTCCTCACCTCCTCATCTCTTACTCTAGCCTCGTATTACCAACCATGCTTCTCAAACACGTCACCTCAAATTCTTAGATTTCTCCTCTCTGCCTCCCTTAAATTCCAAGTGCCTGACGCATACAGTGTTCTGGGCACAATCGCCCCATCATTCAGTCTTATCTTCGCCTCTATCCCCATATACCTATTTCTCATGTCGCTTTTCATTCCACAAAGACATTCATTTGTTTTCCTCACTCCCAAGTTTGCCTCCACACCCACTCCTCCATTTCCTGCTACATGTATCCCCAAACATTTAAAACTATCCTTTTTCTCTAGCCTCTCTCCTATAAGACCTATACCCAACTTCCTGTCACCCTCATCTTTTGCTCATCTTGTCATATTACTTCTACCCAGATTTACTTTCATCTTCCTGCTATCGTATACCTTTCTAAAACTCCGTCAACAAGTGTCTCAAACCCCTCTGACCCCGCCACAAGCGCAAAGTCACCGGCAAATAACTGGTTCACCTCTCACTTACCTCCACTTTCTCTAACCATCTTTATTCGTCTACCATCACCCTAACATCTACATTCCGTGCGACCTTATCCATTGTACTGACATGGCGACATAACACAACTCTGACGCAGCCTCACCTTCTCAAATTACTTCTACCTCCCCTCTCTTCCTCACCACCTCTCATTTTTCTCCCGGCCTCTCCTGATATTCTTTCTCATTTTCCTTTTCATTCAATTTGTTAGCTCTCACCATCTCTCTATCTTTCCCTCCTCCTCCACTTCTCCTTCACTCTCTTATTCTCTCCTACCAAACAATGATCTGAGCTTTCCTCCACTTTCTCCCCTGTTATCATGAACGTCCAGAACTCTTACTATCTTTCTTTTTTATACCACTACATAGTCCATCAATGCCTTTTCAACCACCCTTCCGTCCGCCACGCTTTCCCATGTATACTTATGCTTGGCTCTCTAGCTACTAGATAATGAAATTAGGATAAAATTGGATATGGTTGATTCATTTCTTGGTATTAAAATTTATGAGCTATCTTATTCCTCCGTCCTGGTTCTAACATCAACTACAAAAATAATAATCCACATGATTCTTCCTATAATCTACGTGACCAAAAAATGAATGTCACGTTAGATTTCATAGATTGATATAGAAATATGTAAGTAATAAAGAATCAAACTAATTAACATTTAAGGGAGTATTGTGAGAAAATCATTATAAGGAATGATTATTTGTCATTTTTGTCATCTGTAAATATCTTTACCATTAATTATTTGCTATGAAACAAATGTTATCATATACAGTTGTGAACTCATGAAAACTGACCAAGTCACAAAGCCCTTCTGATGGGCTCTGGGAACTACTCTGTATTGTAGACAAGACTTTAGCATAACAAATGAAGCCCTCGGCAGTCTGAGTGTGTTTTGGATTAGTAACATATGTCTGTCTGAATATAAAAATGGAAATGCATTGTAGTACAGGATACGGTACTCGACTCTAACAAAATGTTGGTAGATGGTAAACTCGAAAAAATAGGATTATATTAAATAGTTGCAGAAGTACTTAAACACACACACACACACACACACACACACACACACACACACACACACACACACACACACACACACACACACACACACACACACACACACACACACACACACACACACACACACACACACACATGTACATATATATATATATATATACATATATATGTGTATACATATATATACATATATATACTGTATATACATATATATACATATATATACATATATACATATATATATATACGTATATATATACATATATATATATACATATATATATATATATATATATATATACATATGTATATATTTATATATATATATATATATATATACATATACATATACATATACATATACATATCAAATATCAGGGTAACTTTTTCGATTTTCCTCATTATTTGATTCCTAGGTGAAGGTTGAATACTGTACCAGAGTTGGGTCCAAACACATGTACTTGTACTTGGGTTTAAAAAAGTTCAATGGTACTTGTAGCTAGATCCAAATTACTTAAAAAACTCAAATACGCTTAAGAACAAATAAGTACATTGTATTTAATTAAAAGATAAACTGAACATAGATTCTAGCGAATTTTGTGATGATACT
>NC_134813.1:15125809-15128309 GCF_046742065.1 Oratosquilla oratoria
GAAAAGATTAATCGACCTCAATTACTTATTGGATCTCAGCATTATTTACTTTAGTATTAGAATTAGCTTTCAAGTTGTATAACAATAATTAAGTGTCGAGGGGAGACATTGAAAATGTTGTTCACCTTTAAACTTTCACCATGTTGAGGTTTACGGGTTTTGTCGCTACTAAAGTTTCTTGGATTTAGAACATAGAAATGAGAGAGACCCTTATCACCTTTCATCTGTCCATAAAACTATCTAATCTTCCTTTAAATCAAACAATCGTCTCAGAGCTCACTACATGATTAGTAAGTCTATTACATTCGCTAGCCACTCTGACGTAAATTAATTCTTGCCTATTTCTTTCTTAAACTCAAATCTGTCCAATTATAAAACCATTACTACGAGGCCTGCCATACTGTCTTAACAAGATGACTTTTCCCTCATCACCTTTGTTAAAGTCCTTGACCCATTTGAATACCCCAAATAGATTACACCGCACTCTTCGTCACTCTAGAGCCAAGGTTCTCAACCTATTTTCACACGTATCCCGTACTTATGAATTGCTATTGTCTAGTATCCTGGAAATGACTTCAACACTAAATTTAATCTCTTTGCATACATTAACGGCTAGTGACTTTCAGTTAGCGGCTCCACTTGTGAACCACCGTGCTCCACTAGGAGTCCATGGACCACATGTTAAGAACCACTACTCTAGATGGTCTAAGTTAAGGTGCCGAAACCTGTTTCTTCGGCTGATGAGTGACAGAACTTTAACACCTCAGTAGGAGTTGACTAACAATGTTAAGTTCAATATATATAATTCTAACTTACTCCGCCAGCTTTACTGGCTTACGAGTGTTCTGCATTGTTTACTTATATTTCTGTGTGGGTACTTCCTTCTGTATAGCGTTGTGTATATTAATGTCGTAGAGCAAGGGCCTAATCAAACAAATATAAAGTACAATTTAATTAATGATTAACGATCAGTCACTCACACTAATAACAACAATAATACAAAAATAAACACACACACACACACACACACGCGCGCACACGCACACGCACAGGCACACGCACACGCACACGCACACACACACATACACACGTACACACACGTACACACACGTACACACACACGTACACACACACGTACACACACACACACACACACACACACACACACACACACACACACACACACACACACACACACACACACACACACACACACACACACACACACACTGGTAACTAATTAATTAATCTTGTAATGAGTTTAGATTCTGATGTCGCTTAACTGCTCATGACAGCAGAATCTCACCAGTGGGGCGACAGTATTTGGCATTTCACTATGTCTCCAACAAAGTACTTGACACTAGATCATGTTCACAAGTATCACAACTTGTCATAGAATACACTTAGTCACAACTCTGGCAGATATAACCATTGTGAGAGTCAATGCTTCATAAGCTTCTTCCAGCCGTGAGTTTATACCTTGAATTAGTACCGGGGACACTTAACACTGGATGGAAGAGGTGGGGTTGTGTTTCGTAAAGCCGAACAATGAAATGAAGCAATTGGTCCTGTTTTGTAGTTCTTCGTTGGCTGCACGTTTTCACTCCAAGCTGACCCAGACAATGCGATGCAGAACGAATTCAGGGTGGTGTTATAGTGATATGCCGGCTAGGTTGTATTCCAACTCCATCAGTTTTGTCTTCTTCCAGCTCTGTCTGTCGCTCTTCCTCTTTCGTTCGCACTTCGGAGTTTCGAAGTTTCGGATTTTGAAGCTTTATGGTTTCAAAGTTTTGGGGTTTGAAGCCTTCAGAGTTTCGAGCTTCGAAACCCACAGGTCGATAATACTTTTCCAAAGCACTGGGTTCCTTCCAACTGTAACTAATTAATTAATTAATCAGCCGTTTGCCCCCCTCCATATCTATATATATATATATATATATATATATATATATATATATATATATATATATATTCATATATATATATATATATATACATACATATATATATATATATATTTATATATGTATATGCACATATGTATACATATATATATATGTATTGGGGGAGGGGGCAAACGGCTGATTAATTAATTAATTAATTAATTACAGTTGAAGGAAACCTAGTGCTTTGGAAAAGTATTATCGACTTGTGGATTTCGAAGCTCGAAACTCTGAAATTTCAAACCCCAAAACTTTGAAACCCTAAGGCTTCAAGCTCCGAAACTTCGAAACTCCGAAGCGCGAACGGTGGAGGAAGAGAGAAGAACCGCATGGACCATTGGAATGTCTGACTCAAAAATTGTGAGTCACAAGTGACCTGTGACCAGGAGTTAGAATTCGACCTTTTACTTGAAAAATGGATAAAAAGATATTTAGTATCCAGAATATAAACCCTATAAGACGTCACTTTGTTGACACTGAAAAAAAAATATATATATAAATATATATATATATATATGTATACATATATCTATATACATATATATATATATATATAT